>NC_048579.1:56642579-56735079 GCF_013265735.2 Oncorhynchus mykiss | reverse complement strand
TCTCTCTCCCTCATCTCTCTCCATATTTGAACTGGTTATGTTAGGCGGATTGATAACTGTATTTCATCCTAGTCTACAGTCTACAATACACTCCTCACAGCTCCTCCTTTTCCTGCCAGTGCTCAAGAGATCCTGCAGCTTAAACTCTGTTCTCTGGATGGCAGCAACATCAGCTTGTTGTCCTCTTTATTTCCATTGACCCTCTTTATAGAAAATGAAGACTAGTGATTCATAGTGTCATCCATTGACCGCTATTCTTGAAGGAATACAGGAGTTGAAGCTGTGGTGACTTAATGGGTAACAATATTAAAACGATAGGTATGAATTAATCAGATACAGACAACAGCCATGTAAAGGGTTAACTCTAATCCAGGAAGTGAAAAGCACACAGCAGTATCAGTTGGGGAGGAGCCTCCCAACATGACTTTGCTGAAGCGAAACTGAAGTAGAGAGACATACAGACTATTTTGGATAGGACAGGGAACAAACTTTATAAACAGCTAGACGCTGAAAGTCCTATATCTGTGGCACCACAAACAGAAAGGACATTATCCACAAACGAATGCAGGTGAATAGAAATCATTATGGACAGTTAATATATGCTTTACCATGTTTGTCTTCTATTTTCCTTTTATCTACAGTATGTTCAACTATTCATACTTAAAGGACTTGTATCTATATTGTTACAGCATCTATGATTGGTTAATGTTGTCCTAAACTGAATTCTAGAAAATGCTTTATGGTTTCACCTTTGGTCTCTGTCTAGATATGACCACCTCCAGCAGTCTCCTGTCTGAAGAGCAGTTCCTGTGTTCTATCTGTCTGGATGTGTTCACTGAGCCGGTCTCTATTCCATGTGGACACAACTACTGCAAGGCCTGTATCAGTGGATACTGGGATACCAGTGACCTGTGCCAGTGTCCAATGTGTAAAAAAAACTTTGATAAGAGACCAGATCTGTTTGTCAATACTTTCATTTCTGAGATGGCTGCTCAGTTCAGGCAGACAGTTGAAGTGAAAGCTACCAGCAGCCCAGACCAATGCCCTGACATAATTGTAGAAGTGTCCTGTGACATCTGTACTGGGATGAAGGTCAAGGCCCTGAAGTCCTGTCTGGTGTGTCAGACCTCTTACTGTGAAACTCACCTGGAGCCTCATCAGAGAGTCCCAGCCTTGAAGAGACACAAGCTGATCAACCCTGTGGAGAACCTGGAAGAAAGGATGTGTAAGAAGCACGACAGACTCCTGGAGCTGTTCTGTAGGACTGACCAGACATGTGTGTGTCAATTCTGTACTGAGACAGACCACAAGACTCATGACACTGTCCCTCTAGAGGAAGCGTATGGAGAGAGGAAGGCTGAACTGGGGAAGACTGAGACAGAAGTGCAGCAGATGATCCAGGAGAGACTGAAGAAGGTTCAGGAGATCAAACATTCAGTAGATCTGAGTCAGAAAGATGCAGAGAGGGAGATATCAGACAGTGTACAGGTCTTCACTGCTCTGGTTCGCTCCATTGAGAGAAGCCAAACTGAGCTCATTGAGGTGATTGAGGAGAAGCAGAAAGCAGCAGAGAGGCAGGCTGAAGGGCTCATTAAAGACCTGGAGCAGGAAATCACTGAGCTACAGAGGAGAAGCACTGAGCTGGAGCAGCTCTCACACACTGAGGACCACCTCCACCTCCTACAGAGCTGTCCATCCCTCTGCACCCCTCCACCCACCAAGGACTGGTCTAGAATCAGTGTTCACAGTGATATGTGTGTGGGGACTGTGAGGAGAGCTGTGTCTCAAGTGGAGGAGACTATTTTGAGTGAAGTGAAGAAGTTGTGTGATGCTGAGTTGAAGAGGATTCAGCAGTATGCAGTAGATGTGACTCTGGACCCTGATACAGCACATCGTGGTCTCATCATGTCTGAGGACGGGAAAAGGGTGAAACATGGAGATACAAAACAACATCTCCCTTACAAGCCAGTTAGGTTTTCCACCTGTCTCTGTATCTTGGGAAAGGAGGGCTTCTCCTCAGGTAGATTCTACTATGAGGTGATGGTTAAGTTAAATACTGACTGGGTTTTAGGAGTGGTCAGAGAGTCCATCAACAGGAAGGGGAAGATCACACTGAGCGCTAAGAATGGACACTGGGCTCTGTGCCTGAGGAATGGAGAATACAACGTTCGTGCTAAACCCAGTGTCTTGCTTTCCCTGAGAGAGAAGCCCCAGAAGGTGGGGGTGTTTGTGGATTATGAGGAGGGTCAGATCTCCTTTTATGATGTGGAGGCCAGGTCTCATATCTACTCTTTCACTGGCCGCACCTTCACTGAGAAACTATATCCATTCTTCAGTCCCCATGTTAATGATGGTGGTAAAAACTCTGCCCCTCTGATCATCTCTCCTGTCAATCAGACAGAATGACTTTTAACTTGAACATCTACAAAGATATGTACATTTAATCTGTGGTCCTACATCAGAGAGAACATTTCACTGTAATATTAATACAGACGTGGTTGTTGTTTGTTATCAACAGCATCATATCAGTCTGTTAGACATGAGGAGTAGCCTACGGTATGCAGCAGCATTGTAAGATATTGAAACATCTCTCCAGGCTCATAACAAGGTATGATTCATATCTGGAAGTTACATTTATGGGTTCTGATTGTGAGATAATATAAGCAATTTGTTTGTAATTTAGCTCATGTATTGTTTGCACTGTATATCTCTGATCCACCTATAATAAACTGGGATGTGCATGGAGTCACATTCAGGACTTTATGAAACTAAAATCCAGTTGAATATTGACAATTTGCTTTATTTCTACTAGTCCTGCTGTCCCAGATGTTTACAATAGTGACGGCTATGACATCAGTTTGGAATAGTGGAGGTAAGCTGAGGTGTCTGATGTTGATATCATATGGAAATGGTCTGTTTACAGGGTTTTGTTGTCTCGTCACCGCAATTATCAAAGATCCATTTTCATGCTTTACAAATAGTCACCTGTTATGGCACATTGTCCGTCTGCACATTCATTGTGAATAGAGTAAGATAATAAGTGAGGGAATGAATGAAGAGGAATGAAAGAGAGACAGAGAAATATGACAGGACATCTGATTGTTGACATCAAACCCATGCTATGCCATCAATCCAAACTCTAAACAGATGTAAATAAGCACCTGAGAGAGAAGGAGTTCAACCATGTAAAGGGTTAAAGGGCAATTCTGCCACTTTTCAACCTCCTATTCATGATATCCAGCACCAAACCAGTGTCTACGTAATATTATGTGAAAACGGTGTGTTAGATGGAGTGGTTGGTTAAAAATATGAGAAGAAAGTTCCTAAAAGAAATGTTTCTCTGTAGAATTAAACGTTTTTAAAAACCTGTAAAACCTGCAATGAGTTTCTAGTCTGTGCCTGTGTTGTCTGGTCAGAGACAGTGGATGGAGACTTCCTGTGTTGTCTGGTCAGAGACAGTGGATGGAGACTTCCTGTGTTGTCTGGTCAGAGACAGTGGATGGAGACTTCCTGTGTTGTCTGGTCAGAGACAGTGGATGGAGACTTCCTGTGTTGTCTGGTCAGAGACAGTGGATGGAGACTTCCTGTGTTGTCTGGTCAGAGACAGTGGATGGAGACTTCCTGTGTTGTCTGGTCAGAGACAGTGGATGGAGACTTCCTGTGTTGTCTGGTCAGAGACAGTGGATGGAGACTTCCTGTGTTGTCTGGTCAGAGACAGTGGATGGAGACTTCCTGTGTTGTCTGGTCAGAGACAGTGGATGGAGACTTCCTGTGTTGTCTGGTCAGAGACAGTGGATGGAGACTTCCTGTGTTGTCTGGTCAGAGACAGTGGATGGAGACTTCCTGTGTTGTGCTGCTGCCATAGACATTGCTCCCTTTCAACAGAGCACCCTGTCCCTCTCCTCCCTCTCTACTCTCACTCTCCTCTTTTCTTCCCTCTCTTTCATATTTTCTCTCTACCCTCTCATGGGATTTCACTGACCTGGAGCCTTGTTACACTGTTTCTCTGTAAGAGGGTTTCAGGCAGCTCTCTGTCTGGTCTTGCTCCTCATAAATGGCATCATGGAAAATTCATACTGCCTGGTCTGCCCTCTGTGGAAAATAAGATTTTACCCCATAAAACAGTAACCTTGTCAGGGTTTATAGTGTGTGTGGCCACAGAGCAGAGTTCATGTCAGGTGGTTCCTGGTTCTATAATACAGAGAGAGGGGGAGGAGAGGAGGGGGAGTTACAGGTGAGATGAGTATGAGGAAGAGAGGTTACTTCTTCCTGCAGAATGTATTGTGCTTTCTCCTGGCTGTCTGATGATGGGAGCTGGTGATTTGGTGCGGGTGTGTGTATGTGTGATTGGTGCCTGCGTGGCCTGTGAATGCTAGGCTGTGGGAGTGGAGAGCAGCGAGGTTCAGAGACAGACTGCCCTCAGTCCTCTACACGGTGTGTGTGCGTGCGTGTGTGTGTGTGTTGACTGCAGTGATTGAAACATTGTGATTCTAGGAAGAGTAATGTAAAAGCTGTATTGACTTTAGTCCTGCTATTTTCAGTACTGTTTTAATCAATATGAACAGTTCCATCTTCAGCCATGTAAAGGGTTAACTGTTCCAGGAAGAGAATCACACAGCAGTATCTGGTGGGGAGGAGCATTATTGGCGTCAACTTGCTGAACTGAAACTAAAGTAGAGACACAGTATATTGTGTACGAGACCAAACTCTCCAGCACTTCAGAAATCTATTAAACAGCAATACGTTCAGACTATACTCTGACTCTCCTAGCCGTTGACACCACAAACAGGAAGGACAGAGATATTATCCAACGAAAACATACAGGTGAGTAGAGAGATTGACCTGGAAAGTTAAGTTGAAGATAAGCTTTACTGTGTTTAACGTCTAGATTGACTTATTTGTCCAGATTCTACTGTATGTTACACTTTTTATCCTACAGTTATAAGATGTATCTATGTTGTAACATCATGTATCAAGATTTGTTAATATCACGTAAGACAATATTGACAACTCTAAAGCTGAATCTATCAAGAGCTGACTGATTCCACTAAATGTTTTATGGTTTCACCTTTGGTCTCTGTCTAGATATGACCACCTCCAGCAGTCTCCTGTCTGAAGAGCAGTTCCTGTGTTCTATCTGTCTGGATGTGTTCACTGAGCCAGTCTCTATTCCATGTGGACACAACTTCTGCAAGTCCTGTATCAGGGGATACTGGGATACCAGTGACCTGTGCCAGTGTCCAATGTGTAAAAAAACCTTTGATAAGAGACCAGATCTGTTTGTCAATACTTTCATTTCTGAGATGGCTGCTCAGTTCAGGCAGACAGTTGAAGTGAAAGCTACCAGCAGCCCAGACCAATGCCCTGACATAATTGTAGAAGTGTCCTGTGACATCTGTACTGGGATGAAGGTCAAGGCCCTGAAGTCCTGTCTGGTGTGTCAGACCTCTTACTGTGAGACTCACCTGGAGCCTCATCAGAGAGTCCCAGCCTTAAAGAGACACAAGCTGATCAACCCTGTGGAGAACCTGGAAGAAAGGATGTGTAAGAAGCACGACAGACCTCTAGAGCTGTTCTGTAGGAGTGACCAGACTTGTGTGTGTCAATTCTGTACTGAGACAGACCACAAGACTCATGACACTGTCCCTCTAGAGGAAGCGTATGGAGAGAGGAAGGCTGAACTGGGGAAGACTGAAACAGAAGTGCAGCAGATGATCCAGGAGAGACTGAAGAAGGTTCAGGAGATCAAACATTCAATAGATCTGAGTCAGAAAGATGCAGAGAGGGAGATATCAGACAGTGTACAGGTCTTCACTGCTCTGGTTCGCTCCATTGAGAGAAGCCAGACTGAGCTCATTGAGGTGATCGAGGAGAAGCGGAAAGCAGCAGAGAGGCAGGCTGAAGGGCTCATTAAAGATCTGGAGCAGGAAATCACTGAGCTAAAGAGGAGAAGCACTGAGCTGGAGCAACTCTCACACACCGAGGACCACCTCCACCTCCTACAGAGCTGTCCATCCCTCTGCACCCCTCTACCCACCAAGGACTGGTCTAGGATCAGTGTTGACAGTGATCTGTGTTTGGGGACTATGAGGAGAGCTGTGTCTCAGCTGGAGGAGACTCTTATGGGTTTAATGAAAAGTCTATGTGTTGATCTGTGTGTTGTTGCTGAGTTGAAGAGGATACAGCAGTATGCCATAGCTGTGACTCTGGATCCTGATACAGCACATCCCAATCTCATCCTGTCTGAGGATGGGAAACACGTGAGATATGGAGACACACAGACAAATCGTCCTAATACCCCAAAGAGGTTTGATAATAGTGTAAATGTCTTAGGAAAGGAGGGCTTCTCCTCAGGTAGATTCTACTTTGAGGTGATGGTCAAGGGGAAGACTGACTGGGATTTAGGAGTGGCCAGAGAGTCCATTAACAGGAAGGGGAAGATCACACTGAGCCCTAAGAATGGATACTGGACTGTCTGGCTGAGGAATGGAGAACAGTACAAGGCTCTTTCTAGCCCCAGTGTCCTGCTCCAACTGAGAGAGAAGCCCCAGAAGGTGGGGGTGTTTGTGGATTATGAGGAGGGTCAGGTCTCCTTTTATGATGTGGAGGCCAGGTCTCATATCTACTCTTTCACTGGCTGCACCTTCACTGAGAAACTATATCCATTCTTCAGTCCCTCTAGTAATGATGATGGTGAAAACTCTTCCCCTCTGATCATCTCTCCTGTCAATGACAGACTGAGTTTTAATCTGAAAATCTAACTGGCCAGTAAAATAAATACATTTAAAATAGTAATAATCTGTTGTCATACATCACAATCAATATTTCAGACACACAAATATCATGCTTCCAAGACATGCGAACCTCTGACTATTACAATAATGGGAGGTTAGCATTTTGTGCGTCTAACTTTCTCACTCATCCTTATTCACAATTCATTCAGGATTATCTGTCATAATGGTAGCATCCACATTAAGGTAAAAGTTTATTTTTATTTTTAACTATTCTATTATTTTATAAGTGGCTCCAAAATGACACAATACATTATTTACAAAATGATTTATATTTGGTACTAAATAGTGTGAAACGCAACCAAAACAAACAGCAAATGGATCTAACAAATGTGTAGAGTTACAAGTTTGATGTTGTCATTGTGTGCTAGGAATATGGTACCAAATACTCAACTTTTCACTACTCTAATACACATATAAGTGAATTTGTCACAATACTTTTGGTCCCCTAAAATGTGGGGACCCTGTATAAAAAGTGTTGTCATTTCTAAATGGTGAAACCAGTATGTACACAAATACCCTCAAATAAAAGCAGAACATCTTTACTTTAACCATATAGTAATAGTTTGAGTTCAAATAGAAACTTTTGGAGTATAGAGACAAAATAAGAAGAAATGCTTCACTGTCCCAACAATTACTGAGGGCTCTGTATATAGTATATACATTTTCTGTTCCGAATCTTTGGGAGTGCAAATAAAACCACCCTTGGGCCAAATTCTTCCAGTTGGGACCCCTGATGTAGCGGATCTAGTTTTGTGTGTGTGTGTGTGTGTGTGTGTGTGTGTGTGTGTGTGTGTGTGTGTGTGTGTGTGTGTGTGTGTGTGTGTGTGTGTGTGTGTGTGTGTGTGTGTGTGTGTGTGTGTGTGTGTGTGTGTGTGTGTGTGTGTGTGTGTGTGTGTGTGTGTGTGTGTGTGTGTGTGTGTGTGTGTGTGTGCTTCGCTTGTCCGTGGTTCTTGGCCTCGTCTTGCATGAGGCCCCATGTTAGTTTAAAAAGACACTGGATTCCATTTTCTCCCTACGTTCCTGCCAGGAGCACCTCTGTGTTACACGGCGTGTGAGGGATTATTCCTTCCTGGGAATCCTGCAAATGAATCTTAATCACCGTGGAAACAGGCTAGTGGAACGTATAGGGATGGAGGGAGGGAGGGACAGATCCAGAGATGGGAATTCAGGAAGTTGTTCTGATTGGGTTGTGGTGTTGTCATTCAGTGAAACAGAGGTTCTGTTCTCTTGCTTTATATAGCTATTGTATTGTACATAACTGTGTGTTGTTGTGTGTGTCTGTAAGCCTGTGTATTGACGGTAGCAGCAGCACTGGTCTGAGCACCCAGACCTCTACCTAGCCTATATTTAGTCTGTGTGATGGACATTGTTTTGAGCCCAAATGGACTACAGAGACTGATAATAAATGCAGTGAGAGAGATTGAGTGTGTTAGCCAGCAAAGCAGTTACCCTGCCAACTGCAGTGCTTCTATTCTGGGGGCATGGGCACAAAATGGCTGCCGTTACTCACAGGATGTAAATTACATCTGCCTTTGAGACAGTCTTGAGATGCAGGTCCATGTGTGTAGACAGTGGTGCTGGAGCAGTTTTTTGTAAATGACATCATCATTTCCTCAATGTTTGTACCGACAGATGTAGACAGTTGATTAGCCTGTCAGTATAGAAGATGCATAAAATGCATCATCCAATTGCAACGTCTGCCTATACCCACTCATATTTCCTCTAGAAAATGTTCAATTTTTAATACCCTCAAACATATAATTAGGAATAAGCCACCATCATTGTCAGTCATTTAACCGGTGAAATGTCCAAACTGCATCTCCAAGTCAGCCATTTGATGGATCTCAATGAGTTTCATGGGAATATGAATGTAGATCTTCTTGAATGACTGTTTTGTGAGTGAATTAGAGCAGATGGTGTTAACACACTTGTCCGTTCTTGTTTCAATTAAAGCAGAAATCCTGCCTAGTGGTGCGCTCTGAGTTTTGGCACATGACATTTTCTTTTATGACTTTTCAGCTTCAGCTAACCATCTGAACCATCAAAATCTCACAAAGACATCAAATAAATCTTTATTTGGTTTGTAATTATCTTGTTTTTCATTACATTTTAGTCGTAATTAAATATAATCTATTTACAATTGATCACAATAAATTTTTCAGAAAAAGTGTGAGTGAGGGAGCGTCACTCCTCCACACACCGGCTGCACTACATCGCTGGTTGTAGACCAGTGTGGAGAGACGGAGAGCAACTCTCTCTCTCTCTCTCACTCACACTCACACTCACACTCACACACACACACACACACACACAGACACAGCAGAATTTGACATTGGGAAATGTACAGCTTGTAGCATGCTGACAGTGTTTATCCCAGTTGCTTTAGATGCTTTCAAATGCAATTTAGGAGAAGAGCATGAGAAAATTGAAAATGGAATTCAGACAATGCCTTTGCCAGCTGTGCAGTTCCTCGGCTGTGTCGGAAAATAAATAGTTTTCTATTTTCTGCTCTTTTCACTCTTGGTGAATGTCGCAAAACCAGATTGTTGTATTATTGTGTGAGATTAAATGTAATAGTCTCAAGGGGCTTCTTATCTGGGAATTAGGAGAGAATTGGTGAAAACACACACACACACACACACACACACACACACACACACACACACACACACACACACACACACACACACACACACACACACACACACACACACACACACACACACACACACACACACACACACACACACACACACACACACACACACACACTCTGACTGAAGGAGTTTGATGTCAAGCAGCTCATTCAGTGATGTATTGATCCATTCAGTAGACCTACACTTCCATCCAGAAGTGAATCAGCCTGTTTATTTATTTGTGTTCCCTGCAAATGTCTGAATAAAAATGAGTTAGTACAGAATGGTGCTTTTTTGTTGTTGTATGTACACACTGGCAGGGTGCGTACATACAGTAGGCTATATGTATGCCTCAGGGAGACGTTTGTTGAATGTAATTGTTGTGACATACAGTATAGAGTAGAGAATAAGGCGTGGGTGGGTTGAAGCACCCGTGGTCTGAAGAAGATGAAGTACATGGAGCCTGTTTTGGTATGGGGCTCTACATGGAAACACACACACGGAAGAGGTAGAACAATTGCAAAGTTGGAGCCATTTCCGAGTTTCATCAGATGTATGGTGTAATATGTGTTCAGGAGCAGGATTTACAGCTGGAGGTTTCTGTTCATTTCAGACTGGAATTCAGATGATGTCCCGCCCACAATTATGTCTGTCTGCCCTTTCTCCTTTCTCTGTCTGTCCTTCTCCCTCTTTCCTTCCCTCTACCTGTCTGTCTTTCTGTCTCCTGTCCCTGTCATTACTGTAGTACAGGTTTATTACAGTAGTCCAGTCCAGAGAGGAGGATGCTGGTCCTTCTGCCCTCTGGCTCTCCTCTCCCTGCTGCCTCCTCAGGAGAGTCCGCTCACCAGGGTTAATGATGCACATCTTATAGCTTCCTTTACACTTTTTTAATACATTTTTTGTCCCTCTGTCCCAGTCTCTCTTTCTCTTAGTCTTCTCCTTCCCTCCCTCCCTCCCTCCCTCCCTCCCTCCCTCCCTCCCTCCCTCCCTCCCTCCCTCCCTCCCTCCCTCCCACATATCCTACATTTGCTCTAAAACAGAGTGAATCAAGTTGAACTGTATTCATGTAGGCCGCCAGCCTTTAGTCTCTCCCTCCCCTCCTCCAGTACTTCACCTGTGCCTATAAAGAGTTAGTCGTTAGTGTTTGCGACCATCAGCAGAACTGCAATGGGATATTTATTATAGCTGCGCTGTGCAGAAGAGGAGCTATCGCATAGTTCAACATTATAACCATAACAAACTTCAGTAAGACTGTTAAGTCAATTATGAAATGAAACATGGAAACGCAGATATTAATAGCTCCTTATTACTCACACATTTCACTGACAAAAGTGCAGTTACAGGAGAGAACGCTTTTGTGAACACAAAAAAATAGTCTCGTGGCTCATCACCGAAGGCTAGTTTGATGTGTGGACATGTGACATGCTTGACTTGATATTAGCACATTCACTTATGGAGTCAGGGAGGGATATACTGATTTTAACTGGAAATGTTGCTGCATACACACACAGTACACATGCACACACGAACACACTAATGTGGTTGGAGGGTTTTGTGTCAGTTGTACTACTCTGAGAACTATGAACGCTATCAGACGGGCTGGCGTTTTTGATTGACAGCGCGCCCCGAGGGAATGGAACAAGAGATGCTGTTGGAGACGACAGACATCACACACACGGACTCTCAATCGACGAGGAATTTTTTGGAGTTACAGAGGAAGTGCTGATCTGATACAAGGGTTTGAGAAACCACTTGACGACAGAGAGGGAGAGACCGTCAAAGAGCGATGTGCTCATCCAGATGCCTAGGAGGACTCTTTCTACCACAGGCAGGAGAGGAGCGCTGTGCTCATCCAGATGCCTAGGAGGACTCTTTCTACCACAGGCAGGAGAGGAGCGCTGTGCTCATGTACTTACCATTACGCAGACCGAATGCCTGCGCTGTTACTCCAACAGTGTGTTGCTGTAGGTTGAGACTCAGAGACAGACTTGGATAGTGTCTGTTCTCCCATAGGAACAGCATGGCAGAATCACTTAGGGCCTGTGAGCTCCGACCTCCATCACCGTAGGCTGTCTCTATGGAGAGACACATCTCTGATATCCTTTTCCATCTCTCCATCTCCTCGTCCTCCCATCATTAACACCACACAAGAGCTCCCCTCGCTCCTCAGATAGGAGAGGAGATAAAACGACAGGAAGATGGGGGAGACATGCCATGATTCTCTCTCTCTCTCCTCAGTCACTCTGTTAATTATACTACTTGTTCTCCACTGAGAGAGATGGAGAGATGTCCTTTCACTCCATGAAGTTCTGCTCAGTGTGATCGAGGGCCTTTATAGCCCTGCGAGGAGCAAAATTGAACATTCCACGTAACAAGGAGCTGGTATTCACAGTGTCTCTCCCTCCCAGTCAGCTTTGATGTGATGTGGCATGACAATGGAGATAAGACAAAGAAAAAGAGGGGGAGAAAAAAGATGATGGTGAAGAGGAGGAGGAGGGTGTCACTTTTTTCCCTTCCGACTCGTTCATTATCTAGCATCACTTGTTTGTTGAGTCAGTCTCTCGGGCCTCTCAAACTAATTTGCGGAGAAGTGAAGTTGACATGTCGAGAGATGGAGAGGAAGATGGTAGAGAGAGGGGAGAGAGGGGAGAGAGGGGGGAGAGAGGGGAGAGAGGGGAGAGAGATGACAGAGACAGATACAGTAGAATGCCTTGTTAAACTAGTTCAGTCCTGTCTATCTGCTGTGTATGGCTGTAGTTCAGTCCTGTCTCTCTGCTGTGTATGGATGTAGCTCAGTCCTGTCTCTCTGCTGTGTACGGCTGTAGTTCAGTCCTGTCTCTCTGCTGTGTAGGGCTGTAGTTCAGTCCTGTCTCTCTGCTGTGTATGGCTGTAGCTCAGTCCTGTCTCTCTGATGTGTATGGGTAAAGCTCAGTCCTGTCTCTCTGATGTGTATGGCTGTAGCTCAGTCCTGTCTCTCTGCTATGTATGGCTGTAGCTCAGTCCTGTCTCTCTGCTGTGTATGGCTGTAGCTCAGTCCTGTCTCTCTGCTGTGTATGGCTGTAGCTCAGTCCTGTCTCTCTGCTGTGTATGGCTGTAGCTCAGTCCTGTCTCTCTGCTGTTTATGGCTGTAGCTCAGTCCTGTCTCTCTGATGTGTATGGCTGTAGCTCAGTCCTGTCTCTCTGCTGTGTATGGCTGTGGCTCAGTCCTGTCTCTCTGCTGTGTATGGCTGTAGCTCAGTCCTGTCTCTCTGCTGTGTACGGCTGTAGCTCACTCTTCATCCAAGGTTCCTGAATACGAAGGAACTCCACCACAGCCTTCCAACTACTCTACTATAGAATGTAAACACACAGTACAGTACCTGTCCATGCCTGTGTTTTGGACAGGAACTCAGATAGAGACAAAGGTTGTGTCTGAAATAGCACCCTATTTCCTATAGTGCACTCTTTTGGGGCCCAGGGCCTGGTCAAAAGTAGTGCACTATGTAGGTATTAAGATGCAAAATAGACTTCACCCGTGGGACCATAACAGCAGTAGTAGTAATATCTCAGAGTTGATGTTTCTGTCACCCATGACCATCAGTCTCTGATGACCTCTTAAAGGGAATGGGCTTTACTTAAAGGGTAATAGACTGTGACATGAAGTGTAACTACCATAACCCCACTGCATCTGCTCTTTTGAGCTTTTTGTTTGATCATATTTCCCATCGCTGTGCTATACACATGATCTCTTCAATGGCTAATTGATCTTAACTGGCAGAACCTGTCACACAGTTATATTTAGTTGTGCAAGCATAATTTCTTCACATTTACTCAGATGCCATATACTGTATATGCGTGTCACTTGATAAATGGTTAATGGAGGGGTTCAAGTACTAACACAAGGCTTTTAGTTTGGTTAAGTGCTGAGAGCACGGAGGTGGTCCCAGACATTAGTTATTTTATCAACCTTCCTCAAAGGCCTAGCCCTATTCTCTACTCTCTGGTATGGCATACAGCTGTGGCACTGACTGGCTGTCGTGCTGTGTGTGCACGTGCACGGTCTGATCGATTTAGAGTCCCCGGGGAAACAAGGGAATTCCCTGAAAGGGTTATTCAGGGTACAGAACAAAAATAATCACCAGCTCTAAGAAAACATTCCTGCTCTTTAGATCAAGAACATCCATCCCTCACTTCCTCCTCTCCTCTTTCCATTATTCCCTCCCTTCTTCCCCCATCCTTCTTACTTCACTCTGAAATGTTAATGTGTGGGTCAAGTGAGCTACTGTCAAATGAAATGAGATGCTATGCATATTGTATTAGTCAGCTCCCCATAGATCATCATTTGTATTCCAGAAGATGAATCTCTCTCTCTCTCTCCCCCAGTCTGAGTTTTCCAGTGCCGCCATCCTCCACCAGGCCAGGAGAGACCATGTAGCTGAGTCATGTCGGGCCCAGAGTGCATCCAGCCGCAAGCGCCGGGTCCTGACCCCCGGTGACCTCAAACACCTGGTGGTGGATGAGGAGCATGAGCTCATCTACTGCTATGTCCCCAAGGTGGCCTGCAGCAACTGGAAACGTGTCATGATGGTCCTCACGGGACGCGGCAAGTACAGGTCAGCAGCATAGGAAACTACTATTAAGATTTGAGAACATGCAAGACACATTTTCTGAAAGGGAAACAATAAATAAACGATGAAAGCTGAATAGTCGATAATGTTGTTTAATTTTATAATACTACTACTGATATGACTACGCTGTCACAAAACATTACACAAAGAACACAAAACACACAGAACACCTTCCTAATATTGAGTTGCATCCAGCCCTTTTGCCCTCAGAACAGCCTCAATTCGTTGGGTCATGGACTCTACAAGGTGTCGAAAGCGTTCCACAGGGATGCTGGCCCATGTTGACTCCAATGCTTCCAACAGTTGTGTCAAGTTGGCTGGATGTCCTTTAGGTGGTGGACCATTCTTGATACACACGGGAAACTGTTGAGCGTGAAAAACCCAGAAGCATTGCAGTTCTTGACACAAACCGGTGCGCCTGGCATCTACTACCGTACCCCGTTCAAATGCACTTACATATTTTGTCTTGCCCATTCACCCTCTGGATGGCACACATACACAATCCATGTCTCAATGGTCTCAAGGCTTAGAAATCCTTCTTTAACCTGTCTGGCGCAGGCGACAACATCGAGAGCGCAAAATTCAAATTACAGAAATAGTAATATTTAACATTCATGAAAATACAAGTGTCATACATCAGAAAAAAGCGTAACTTCTTACTAATCCAGGTCCCGGCTACATCACAAATGGTCCTTTTGTTCGATAAAGTTATTCTTTATATCCCCAAAACCTCAGTTTAGCTGGAGCGCTTCATTCAATAATCCACCGGTTTCCCTCCTTCAAAATGCATACAAAATGAATCCCAAACGTTATCAATAAACTTCCATAAACAAGTCAAACAATGTTTATAAATCAAACCTCAGGTACTCTAATACGTAAATAAACGATGACATTTAAGACGTAGAATCGTTATTGTCTTTACCGGAGATAAACAACAAAGAACGCGCTCTCATCCACACGCATGAAAACACTACAGGCAAAATGGGAGCCACTTAGAAAAGCTACAAATTCTAGTTCATTTTTCCAAAAACAAGCCTGAAACTCTTTCTAAAGACTGTTGACATCTAGTGGAAGCCCTAGGAACTGCAATCTGGGAGGTTTTCCCTTCATATTAAGCATGAAAGCCATTGGAAACAGTGGTAGCTCAGTCCTTTTTTTTCTGGATGGTTTGTCCTCGGGTTTTTGCCTGCCAAATCAGTTCTGTTATACTCACATACATTATTTTAACAGTTTTAGAAACTTTAGAGTGTTTTCTATCCAAATTTGTATATCTTAGCTTCTGGGCCTGAGTAACAGGCAGTTTACTTTGGGCACGCATTTCATCCAGATGTCAAAATACTGCCCCCTAGCCCAAAGAGTTTAACAAGTGACATCACCAAGGGATCATAGATTTCACCTGGATTCACCTGGTCAGTCTGTCATGGAAAGATCAGGTGTTCTCAATATTTGTATAGTCAGTGTTTATACAGTGCCTTGCGAAAGTATTCGGCCCCCTTGAACTTTGCAACCTTTTGCCACATTTCAGGCTTCAAACATAAAGATATAAAACTGTATTTTTTTGTGAAGAATCAACAACAAGTGGGACACAATCATAAAGTGGAACGACATTTATTGGATATTTCAAACTTTTTTAACAAATCAAAAACTGAAAAATTGGGCGTGCAAAATTATTCAGCCCCCTTAAGTTAATACTTTGTAGCGCCACCTTTTGCTGCGATTACAGCTGTAAGTCGCTTGGGGTATGTCTCTATCAGTTTTGCACATCGAGAGACTGACATTTTTTCCCATTCCTCCTTGCAAAACAGCTCGAGCTCAGTGAGGTTGGATGGAGAGCATTTGTGAACAGCAGTTTTCAGTTCTTTCCACAGATTTTCGATTGGATTCAGGTCTGGACTTTGACTTGGCCATTCTAACACCTGGATATGTTTATTTTTGAATCATTCCATTGTAGATTTTGCTTTATGTTTTGGATCATTGTCTTGTTGGAAGACAAATCTCCGTCCCAGTCTCAGGTCTTTTGCAGACTCCATCAGGTTTTCTTCCAGAATGGTCCTGTATTTGGCTCCATCCATCTTCCCATCAATTTTAACCATCTTCCCTGTCCCTGCTGAAGAAAAGCAGGCCCAAACCATGATGCTGCCACCACCATGTTGGACAGTGGGGATGGTGTGTTCAGCTGTGTTGCTTTTACGCCAAACATAACGTTTTGCATTGTTGCCAAAAAGTTCAATTTTGGTTTCATCTGACCAGAGCAGTTTGTGGCAAACTTTAAACAACACTTTTTATGGATATCTTTAAGAAATGGCTTTCTTCTTGCCACTCTTCCATAAAGGCCAGATTTGTGCAATATACGACTGATTGTTGTCCTATGGACAGAGTCTCCCACCTCAGCTGTAGATCTCTGCAGTTAATCCAGAGTGATCATGGGCCTCTTGGCTGCATCTCTGATCAGTCTTCTCCTTGTATGAGCTGAACGTTTAGAGGGACGGCCAGGTCTTGGTAGATTTGCAGTGGTCTGATACTCCTTCCATTTCAATATTATCGCTTGCACAGTGCTCCTTGGGATGTTTAAAGCTTGGGAAATATTTTTGTATCCAAATCCGGCTTTAAACTTCTTCACAACAGTATCTCGGACCTGCCTGGTGTGTTCCTTGTTCTTCATGATGCTCTCTGCGCTTTTAACTGACCTCTGAGACTATCACAGTGCAGGTGCATTTATACGGAGACTTGATTAGACACAGGTGGATTGTATTTAACATCATTAGTCATTTAGGTCAACATTGGATCATTCAGAGATCCTCACTGAACTTCTGGAGAGAGTTTGCTGCACTGAAAGTAAAGGGGCAGAATAATTTTGCACGCCCAATTTTCAGTTTTTGATTTGTTAAAAAAGTTTGAAATATCCAATAAATGTCGTTCCACTTCATGATTGTGTCCCACTTGTTGTTGATTCTTCACAAAAAAATACAGTTTTATATCTTTATGTTTGAAGCCTGAAATGTGGCAAAAGGTCGCAAAGTTCAAGGGGGCCGAATACTTTCGCAAGGCACTGTAACTGTGGCTACTATTACTACCACTCCTACTACTACAATTCAGATACTTTTATTTATTTGTGTTGTTTTTATTCTGTTCCTCATGGTCTTTATTTCTCTCCATCCCAGTGACCCCATGGAGATCCCTTCCAACGAGGCCCACGTCCCGTCCAACCTGAAATATCTGAATCAGTACAGCATCGCTGAAATCAACCACCGCCTCAAGAGCTACCTCAAGTTCCTGTTTGTCCGGGAGCCCTTCGAGAGGCTCGTCTCCGCTTACCGCAACAAGTTCACCCTCAAGTACAACTCCTCCTTCCACCGCCGCTTCGGCACCAAGATCGTCCGCCGCTACCGGAAGGACGCCACGCAGGAGGCGCTGCTCAACGGCGCCGACGTCAAGTTCCGGGAGTTCGCCGAGTATCTTGTCGACCCGGCTACCCAACGCGACGGCCCGCTCAACGAGCACTGGCAGACGGTGTACCAGCTGTGCCACCCCTGTCACATCCACTATGACCTGGTGGGCAAGTATGAAACCCTGGAGGAAGACGCCAACTATGTTCTGCGGCTGGCGGGGGTGGGCGAGTCGCTGCGCTTCCCGACCTACGCCAAGTCCACCCGCACCACAGACAGCATGACGGCCCAGTTCTTCAGCAACATCAGCTCCCAGCAGCACAGCCAGCTCTTCCAGCTGTATAAATTGGACTTCCTCATGTTCAACTATTCCATGCCAAGCTATCTGCGACTGGACTAACGACTAGAGGACCAGGACTTGACTAGCCAGCTGGGACTCTGGGCACGATCCACTTTTATTAAGAGAAGAACATAAGAACTGAGTGAAAGTGGAGAACAGATATTTTTGCAGAAGTTTTATTCAAAAACTGTCGTCGCTATTTCTGGGGGGTGAACAGGAAGGACTGAGGGGAATGGGAGGGACAGAGATTGAGGAAAATTGCTGGATCCGATTTGACGTGAAAGATTCTTGGTTATCCAATCAGCATTGTCCTGAAGGTGATAAAGGAGGAAGTGGAGATCCTATAGCATCAGAATGCAGGGTTCGGGTGGAGCTGATGTCAGAGGTTTTCTAAGAGGGGACATAGAGGAGAGAAGCAGGACTCCTGGAGAGTGATCGATATGTGTTCTGTATGTACATGAGGTGGGACTCTTGACCAATTAGTCTGCTTTGGAATCTGCACAGCAAACGGTGGCCTCGCATGCACGTGCCCTGGCCCCAAAGCATCATGGGAGCTGAGTTTATTTTATAACAAACAATAGCGAAACTCCGTCAAATTGTAAAACACATCCATGTCCTTCAGTGTGCTGTATCCTGGGTGTGTTTGATACGCCCACCAATTAAGTAAACTGGCAATTTGATAAGTAAACTGGCTCTTGGCTCCACCTCAAGCCCTCCTCATTATAGCTGGCTATTGACTTTGCTTTAAAGACCTCTAGAACCATTAGGCGTAAACAGTGGAGCTACAATTTACAGCCAACTGCTCTAAAGTTGTAGCTATGCTGTCAAGATCGCCATCGTCATAGGTGAAACAACTCCTGAATCCTCGTTTGCCAGTTGAGGCCTCAGACTCCCATAGCAGGATCTGAAAAGGCGGCCATTTTAGAAAGACGCTGAGCACCCTTGAGGCTTTGAGCCACAGGAAGTGGTCAGAAGGAATGATTGACAGGTGTTAGGTGCCTCCCACTGACCCAGAGAGGAACCGTAGAAGAGATGTGGCTGTGAAAGGGTTTAAGGGACAGGATCTCATAAATCCGCCCACACCACACCCCAAAACCAGGCAGGGCCATAACCTTGCCTACTGGCCATGCCCATTACCCCCCCACACCCCCTTCAACGAGCAATGTCTCGGTTTTAATGTCTGATGAAAACTTTGCTGCGAGCAGCAATAAAAAATATTATTTAAATTACTTTCATTGTCGGGGGGTGGGTGGGGTGGATGAGAGAGAGGAAGATTTAAAAAAAAAAAATGTTGGGCTGATTAACATTTTTAATTGATTTAATTAAAAAGATTTTCATCAAGATTTTTAAAAAATACGTTTTTCATGTTTTTTGTCCTGAGTTGCTTCCGGTACACTGTTAATGATAACATTTTAATGGTCTTCCTTTTTCCCGAAGGGCGTACAATACAATAAAGTTAAGTCCATGACTTTGGTTTCTCTGTGTGTGAGAGCTGGGACATCCCATGGGATTTAGAGTTATTCCCTCTCTCCCCCTTAGTCAACTGAGTCTGGTGCCAAAGGGTTGGAACACTGCCAATGGCAGAAAGGGACAGTCAACTCAACTCTTATCAGTACTTTTCACTACATCTAATAATTTACAAAACATTTACAATCCTGTGATTGAAATGAAACTATAGCATGAGAAACATATTCTACATACATATCTACATCTACAGTGCAGACTACTGCTCAGAATCAGAAACAACAGCAGTGGTTGCCTTGATAATGATTCTGAGTCTGGCGGTGAAAGTCAGGTCTGTGTCCGCCCTCCCCAGGTGAAAGTGCGCTGTAATCATTACTCTGTGTAGTCTATGGGATCACAGAGAGGCGTATACACAGTGCAGGAGTGGGCGACGGATGGAGAGAGAAGACAACTTAATTAGCCAAGCTGGGAGGGAGGGAGTCCTCTTTACTCTTTATACCCCTTTGTCATTCTTCCTCCATTCAGACTTCAAAGAGAGAGGGACGTTTATTGGGAAAATTGTGTATTTTTATGTTGCTAGGTCTGAGCAGAAGTAACAGCAGCACAGAAGAAATGATCACTACTATATTCATCTGTCCCTCTGACCGTTAGTTTAGACAGGCGTGGTGACTAATGACAAGCTCACCTAATTTTGCCATAGCTTCTAAAATATTGGTGGCAGTTGTGTGTGTTTGCACGTATGTGTCATTATAATTAGCAACCGGTTTGGAGGAACAAGGCCCTTCACATCTGGCTCTGATAAAGAGGAAGGCTGCTGGTTTGGAGGAACAAGGCCCTTCACATCTGGCTCTGATAAAGAGGAAGGCTGCTGGTTTGGAGGAACAAGGCCCTTCACATAGCGCTCTGATAAAGAGGAAGGCTGCTGGTTTGGAGGAACAAGGCCCTTCACATCTGGCTCTGATAAAGATGAAGGCTGCTGGTTTGGAGGAACAAGGCCCTTCACATAGCGCTCTGATAAAGAGGAAGGCTGCTGGTTTGGAGGAACAAGGCCCTTCACATAGCACTCTGATAAAGAGGAAGGCTGCTGGTTTGGAGGAACAAGGCCCTTCACATCTGGCTCTGATAAAGAGGAAGGCTGCTGGTTTGGAGGAACAAGGCCCTTCACATCTGGCTCTGATAAAAAGGAAGGCTGCTGGTTTGGAGGAATAAGGCCCTTCACATAGCGCTCTGATAAAGAGGAAGGCTGCTGGTTTGGAGGAACAAGGCCCTTCACATCTGGCTCTGATAAAAAGGAAGGCTGCTGGTTTGGAGGAACAAGGCCCTTCACATCTGGCTCTGATAAAGAGGAAGGCTGCTGGTTTGGAGGAACAAGGCCCTTCACATAGCGCTCTGATAAAGAGGAAGGCTGCTGGTTTGGAGGAACAAGGCCCTTCACATAGCGCTCTGATAAAGAGGAAGGCTGCTGGTTTGGAGGAACAAGGCCCTTCACATCTGGCTCTGATAAAGAGGAAGGCTGCTGGTTTGGAGGAACAAGGCCCTTCACATCTGGCTCTGATAAAGAGGAAGGCTGCTGGTTTGGAGGAACAAGGCCCTTCACATCTGGCTCTGATAAAGAGGAAGGCTGCTGGTTTGGAGGAACAAGGCCCTTCACATCTGGCTCTGATAAAGAGGAAGGCTGCTGGTTTGGAGGAACAAGGCCCTTCACATCTGGCTCTGATAAAGATGAAGGCTGCTGGTTTGGAGGAACAAGGCCCTTCACATAGCACTCTGATAAAGAGGAAGGCTGCTGGTTTGGAGGAACAAGGCCCTTCACATCTGGCTCTGATAAAAAGGAAGGCTGCTGGTTTGGAGGAACAAGGCCCTTCACATCTGGCTCTGATAAAGAGGAAGGCTGCTGGTTTGGAGGAACAAGGCCCTTCACATAGCGCTCTGATAAAGAGGAAGGCTACTGGTTTGGAGGAACAAGGCCCTTTACATCTGGCTCTGATAAAGAGGAAGGCTGCTGGTTTGGAGGAACAAGGCCCTTCACATCTGGTTCTGATAAAGAGGAAGGCTGCTGGTTTGGAGGAACAAGGCCCTTCACATCTGGCTCTGATAAAGAGGAAGGCTGCTGGTTTGGAGGAACAAGGCCCTTCACATAGCGCTCTGATAAAGAGGAAGGCTGCTGGTTTGGAGGAACAAGGCCCTTCACATAGCGCTCTGATAAAGAGGAAGGCTGCTGGTTTGGAGGAACAAGGCCCTTCACATAGCGCTCTGATAAAGAGGAAGGCTGCTGGTTTGGAGGAACAAGGCCCTTCACATAGCGCTCTGATAAAGAGGAAGGCTGCTGGTTTGGAGGAACAAGGCCCTTCACATCTGGCTCTGATAAAGAGGAAGGCTGCTGGTTTGGAGGAACAAGGCCCTTCACATAGCGCTCTGATAAAGAGGAAGGCTGCTGGTTTGGAGGAACAAGGCCCTTCACATAGCGCTCTGATAAAGAGGAAGGCTATTGGTTTGGCCTACATCTCCGACCCCATCCACTTACAGAAACAATGGGAGCATTCTGAGCTCTCCCTCCTCTCTCACACACACACACACACACACACACACACACACACACACACACACACACACACACACACACACACACACACACACAGACACACACACACACACACACACACACACACACACACACACACACACACACACACACACACACACACACACACACACACACACACACACACACACACACACACACTGATGGTGATGCCACGCAGCCTCTTACTCAGCAGCTGTACTCTAGTGAGGGTTGGTAAGTGAGGTACGGAAGGAGAGGGGGATGGACATTTAAAAACACCACACACTCAGCTTATCTCTAACTGCCTATTTAACCTCCAAAATGAGACACTTTACTCAAAGGCTTCACAACTCTGCAAACAGTTATGGAGTCCTCTCCTCTTTACTCCAACCTCTCTCTCAAAATGGCCCCATATAAAAACAGAAGTGGGTTTTTGGACAGTGGCAGTGATCTCTACCCTCACAACAGGAAAAGGGCAGGCTTCTTATACAAACAGAGCTGTTAAAATCCCACAGAAGCCCAGCCTAACGATCCCTGTGGAAATACTGACCTGATTCCCCAAAATATATATATTCTCCATTCTTATTCCATATCCTAGCTCACTCTACCTACAAATCCACCTGAATCCAATTCTGACATGTTCATTTAGTGTTCTTGTGCTGTATAAGTATTTATTGACGAGTGTACGGGTATATTTATGTTGTTGGAGAACGACGTCTATTGTTGGACTGAATTACATATTTACTGTGTTGCTAAATGCAGAAGCACAGGAAGTGCACGCTCCTCTGCACATACGTAAACATATCCACTCTAGGGCCGGGGGTTTCTAGCCAGAGATAAGCAATTTTTTTTGTGAATTATGGTTTTATCTTTCTGTCTATGAGATATTCTTATTCAATCAGTCTCTGTGCAACAGTGAAAACCTCCCCATAATGACCATGAAACTTCCTTTGTGTTACACATGATGTTTCCTGCTGTTACGAATTAGCCCTTTGGTACCAACTCACAGACCATGAGGCGTTTCAGAAATATTGCCAACTGTTGAAATCACTGGAAGGTGGTTAGTGCAGATCTCCCACTCAAACTGCATTGAAACTAAAGCCAAGAATGGTAATAGAGCTTTTTCCTTTTCTGTTGTATTCCTCTGTCAGCAACACTCCACAGCAGCTTTTCATTGACCTCATAGAAGTATAACATATAGATAGAACACAGTTTCTTAGATATGACCTGCAGCATACGTGTGTTGAATGGAACCATGATCATTTTGTTTATTTCAATGATTATGTCCAATCCATTCTATGGTTGCCTCCTACATAGCCTATAGTACATGACCACAGGGCACTCCAGTCACCACAGACAGTACCTTTTTATGCTGAAATGATCTGTGCCTTTTCATTCCTCTCATTGGAGCACTTTACTGTCATCTGATTGGTCAGTCCACAAACACACACTCTCCCTCTTCAACTGTCAGGTGAATGTTGTAAAACAGCATCCCACACACTAACACAGATCACCTGTAGAGAGACTCATGTGACCACATCAAGAGGATTTGCAAATAGAGGGTTTTTGAAATGCTTGCTCTGCTCAGATCTTCCCTCCTCTCCTAAGCCTTCAGATACAGGATGGTTTTCTGTGGCTCTGTGTTGCTCAGAGGTTGTACGTACACCCTTCAAATCCACACTTCAACCCTCAGATCTCTGTGTGCTAGTTTCAGTGTTCTCATCCGTTGCCAGATGGTGAGTGTGTGTTCACTTAAATCAATGTTGTTGAGAGTCTAAGCTGGTTACTCTGCTGTTAGATACCATGTCATCGGCCGGCTTGTGTCGGAGAGGTCACTATGTGCTGTACCAATGAGTGTGTATCTGAGCTGTGTGTGTGTGTGTATATATATATATATATATATAAGGTCGCTCTGTACTGTACCTCCTCTGCCTTAGAGTAACTCCAGGAACTCAAACAGGCTACGTTGTATTTATTTATTCATTCACCAACGACTACCCATAACATTCCTCCTCGTGGTCTCCATGGCAACACACCTGGACTTTTCTCACGGGGCAGACTGTCGGTTCATCATCAAGGCCCTCTCACCCGAAACATGAATAATTGAATATATTGACTGCAGGTAGTGGGAGAGGAGTTGTGATTCCCCAGCAGTGTTCATTCTGGTTCATTCTGGTTCATTCTGTCTGATGTTTTCACAATAAAACGCCTCAGAAACTCAAACCCAGATGCCCCGGGCTACTGTTTTTCTTTTCATTCTGCAGACAAGCAAGCGTGCGAACACAGACACAACAAACACACCAAATTCTATATGTCAAACGCTAATCACACACACATATATTTGTCACATTATCACTCACTGCCCAGTTGTTTCATGGGTATTCTCTGGTTGGCATGGATATTGTCTCGTCAACTCATGCCACCTGATGATTCCAAGCTTGGCATTACAACACGCCATCTGTTTTGTTTGTGAAAAGCCTGCACATGCCAGTCTGCCAGAGCAATTTTCCAGGTTACCATGGTTACTCCTGAGACATTCTTGTGCTCCATGATGGAAGTATATTCATGTGCTATGTATAACGTACAAGCTGTCATGTGTGGTCCACATTGGTGTGGAGCAACTGAAGTGGCAACCTTTGATATTTGTGGAGATGAAAACAAAAGCTCAATCTCCTGTACGAAGAGAATGACAATACATGTGAAGCAGATGGTGGTCCAATGGTAAGTCCCTGACTCAAAACCAAGAGGTTGTGGGTTCAAACCTAACTTCTTGTATGTTTCTGCAACTCTCAATGTCCACTATACAAGGAGAATGGTAAGAAGTGTGAAGGAGTCGTGTGTCTCTGGCGTGAGGATCTTGCCCCACAAATCACTGAATACAACACCGTGACCAACAATGCTTTAAGAAGTTTAAAAAAAGTGTTAAGTAAAAGATAGATAAGAAAAAAATTTAAAATAAAAAGCAACAAATAATTCAACAGCAGCAGTAAAATAACAATAGTGAGGCTATATACAGGGGGTACCTGTACAGAGTCAATGTGGAGGCTATATACAGGGGGCACCGGTTAGTTGAGGTAATATGTACATGTAGGTAGAGTCAACGTGACTAATCAAATCAAATCAATTTTATTTGTCACATACACATGGTTAGCAGATGTTAATGCGAGTGCAGCGAAATGCTTGTGTGTAGCAAAATGCTTGACTATGCATAGATAAAACAGAGAGTAGCAGCAGCGTAAAAGAGGGGTCTGGGTAGCCCTTTGATTAGCTGTTCAGGGATCTTATGGCCGAGCAGTTGCCATACCATGCTCTCGATGGTGCAGCTGTAGAACCTTTTGAAGATCTGAGGACCCATGCCAAATCTTTTCAGTCTCCTGAGGTGTTGTCGTACCCTCTTCACAACTGTCTGGGTGTGTTTGGACCATGATAGTTTGTTGTTGATGTGGACACCAAGGAACTTGACGCTCTCAACCTGCTCCACTGCAGCCCCGTCGATGAGAATGAGGGCATGCTCGGCCCTCCTTTTCCTGTAGTCCACAATCATCTCCTTTGTCTTGATCACGTTGAGGGAGAGGTTGTTGTCCTGGCACCACACAGGCAGGTCTCTGACCACCTCCCTATAGGCTGTCTCATCGTTGTTTTTGTCAGACCTACCACTGTTGTGTCATCGGCAAACTTAATGATAAATCCTCCTGGAAAAAAGTGGACAGTTAGTTTTTCCAGGAGATTTTATCCATGGCTGTTGCTTTTTGCAAAGAGAGGCAAATCCAGGTACTTACCCCATGATATCTACCAGCCTTCCAACCATTACTGTCAACACAACTACACTCAAGAGCTGAGCCTGGAATTGAACCTACAACCCTGTGTACTAGAGGCGAGATCGTTACCCGGAGAGCCAGTGGCGCTTTCACACTCAGAACACTTATTTAGCTAAACTAGCTAATGACAGACATTTGACAAACTGTGAAAGTACAATTATAACTGGTGTAAAGCTGCTGCTATGCTGAGGAATCAACCAAATGCTGAGTCACTGAGGCATCTGCTATTTATTGCACCCTGTAGTTCACATAGGGGACTTACTCAATATCAACAACTGGGTTTGAATCCGTCCCAATATGGCCACTTGTTCCGGTGCATGTATACAGCCTGCTCTCTGTGGAAAGGTCCTGATCTCTCTCATTATACAGACATTGTGGTCAGCACAGTGGTTCCTTTCAAGTGGGCACCTTTGAAGAAATGGCCAGGGCCACGGAATCTATAAAAAAAAAAAGAACCGAGTTGGACCGTTCTCATCCCTATCTCGCCACAGATCAGTCTCTCATTAATAAAAACACAGTACTGTCTCCTACCACCTTTCTAAACTACATATCAATCCCTAATATAAGCAGAGATAACCCATCCAGAAAGCTACAACGCAATACAACGTTATGCATGAAACTTACTGCCACTGTAAATTCCACCACCTGCCTTTTCCAAGACATTGGAAACAAGTTAATAGTCCCATTCTAATACATCCAGCATCTCTCCACATACAGAGGTATTTCTCCACTCCTGTCAGAAATACATCCAGCATCTCCCCACATACAGAGGCATTTCTCTTCTCCTGTCAGAAATACATCCAGCATCTCCCCACATACAGAGGCATTTCTCTTCTCCTGTCAGAAATACATCCAGCATCTCTCCACATACAGAGGCATTTCTCTTCTCCTGTCAGAAATACATCCAGCATCTCCCCACATACAGAGGCATTTCTCTTCTCCTGTCAGAAATACATCCAGCATCTCTCCACATACAGAGGTATTTCTCCACTCCTGTCAGAAATACATCCAGCATCTCTCCACATACAGAGGTATTTCTCCACTCCTGTCAGAAATACATCCAGCATCTCTCCACATAGAGGTATTGCTCCACTCCTGTCAGAAATACATCCAGCATCTCCCCACATACAGAGGCATTTCTCCACTCCTGTCAGAAATACATCCAGCATCTCTCCACATACAGAGGCATTTCTCTTCTCCTGTCAGAAATACATCCAGCATCTCTCCACATACAGAGGCATTTCTCTTCTCCTGTCAGAAATACATCCAGCATCTCTCCACATACAGAGGTATTTCTCTTCTCCTGTCAGAAATACATCCAGCATCTCCCCACATACAGAGGCATTTCTCCACTCCTGTCAGAAATACATCCAGCATCTCTCCACATACAGAGGCATTTCTCTTCTCCTGTCAGAAATACATCCAGCATCTCTCCACATACAGAGGCATTTCTCTTCTCCTGTCAGAAATACATCCAGCATCTCTCCACATACAGAGGCATTTCTCTTCTCTTGTCAGAAATACATCCAGCATCTCTCCACATACAGAGGCATTTCTCTTCTCCTGTCAGAAATACATCCAGCATCTCCCCACATACAGAGGTATTTCTCCACTCCTGTCAGAAATACATCCAGCATCTCTCCACATACAGAGGCATTTCTCTTCTCCTGTCAGAAATACATCCAGCATCTCTCCACATACAGAGGTATTTCTCCACTCCTGTCAGAAATACATCCAGCATCTCCCCACATACAGAGGTATTTCTCCACTCCTGTCAGAAATACATCCAGCATCTCCCCACATACAGAGGCATTTCTCTTCTCCTGTCAGAAATACATCCAGCATCTCTCCACATACAGAGGCATTTCTCTTCTCCTGTCAGAAATACATCCAGCATCTCCCCACATACAGAGGCATTTCTCCACTCCTGTCAGAAATACATCCAGCATCTCCCCACATACAGAGGCATTTCTCTTCTCCTGTCAGAAATACATCCAGCATCTCCCCACATACAGAGGCATTTCTCCACTCCTGTCAGAAATACATCCAGCATCTCTCCACATACAGAGGCATTTCTCTTCTCCTGTCAGAAATACATCCAGCATCTCCCCACATACAGAGGCATTTCTCTTCTCCTGTCAGAAATACATCCAGCATCTCCCCACATACAGAGGCATTTCTCCACTCCTGTCAGAAATACATCCAGCATCTCCCCACATACAGAGGCATTTCTCTTCTCCTGTCAGAAATACATCCAGCATCTCCCCACATACAGAGGCATTTCTCTTCTCCTGTCAGAAATACATCCAGCATCTCCCCACATACAGAGGCATTTCTCTTCTCCTGTCAGAAATACATCCAGCATCTCTCCACATACAGAGGTATTTCTCTTCTCCTGTCAGAAATACATCCAGCATCTCTCCACATACAGAGGTATTTCTCCACTCCTGTCAGAAATACATCCAGCATCTCCCCACATACAGAGGCATTTCTCTTCTCCTGTCAGAAATACATCCAGCATCTCTCCACATACAGAGGCATTTCTCTTCTCCTGTCAGAAATACATCCAGCATCTCCCCACATACAGAGGCATTTCTCCACTCCTGTCAGAAATACATCCAGCCTATTTCCAAGGCCCTGCCTTCTCATTGGCTATAAACCCTGTCATTAGAGGGAGGCTGCTGACAGTGGAACATCAGGGGAGTGTGTGTGTTCATGTGTAGGGAAGGGAAGTTAACAGCTGCTGTGTCCATATGAGCTGCGTCACTGTGGGTATCTGTGGTTTGGGTGAATGCATGTAATATTCATGCTTAAAGGCAAATACAACACCTGACAAAGTGTTGCATCACCGCAGGTCTCCAACTCTCTCTCTCACCCTATTTATGCTGTTCTCTGTCACTCTGTGCATCTCACGGCTGTGTCCCCCTCGGGCTTCCATACCCTGCCACACACGCAGATGTGTGATTCCCACCTCAAATTAATGTCACTATCACTTCCTCCCTCTTTCTGGGTTTCTTGCCAAATGAGATCGATTGGGGTCTAAGTAAAGAATAATCGATTGGTGTTTCACTTCCTTAGTAGAGTGAATGTACTAGACTGAGTCATCGGGCCCTGCTGACAGCGTCATCGATTCCTCCCAGTCCCCCTCAGAGACATAGCCAGTATAAAACCTACTGTAGGTTCAGAGGTGATAAAGACACGGTTAGATTATGAACCAGGCCGACTGTAGACAAAAAAAGACTTGTGCTGTTCTTATTCGAACTCTTGGCAACAGCACAGTTCAGGTCAGAAGGTTAAACCTGGCATCTGACACCACTCCATCAGTCACCAAGGAATCTCACCCCTGGGAGGCAGGAAACTCTCCGTTTACTTCCCTTCCTCCATGTCTCCTTCCTACCAGTTATTTCCCCTCTCCCACCCATCCCTCTCTCTCTCTCCAGTCACAGTAGGAAAACGTATGATAACGACTACTGTTTTCCCAAACAGTAGTCAAACCTGTCAACTCAACCCCCCCCCCCCCCCCATACAAGGTTCAGCACCCCTCGTTAACACCAGAGCGTCTAGACATCAACAGAGGCACACTGTTACATGTCCACAGAATACTCTACATACCACAGGTATGGACAATTAAGAGTGAGAGAGAGTGTGTGTGTGTGTGTGTGAGATGCAGTCATACAGTACATGATTCCTCTCTGTAGCCAGGCAGAGACATGGGCCAGCATTGGAGACATACCACCTCATTAAACCACCTAGTGTAATAACAGTGATGAATGTCTAACATCTAACTCAACAGTAACACAGTGGGAGTTCACTCTCTCAACCATCTGATGTTCACTTTTTTGCAACTCCTCATTTTTTCCAAATGCAGACATTTTGTTTTAACCCTATACTGTCACAATAACATTATCCATGCTCAACAACTATAGTATCTACTGAATGATAAGGAGGCAGAGAAATCCCATAACACACTTAATAATTATATCATTTAAAACCACACTTCCAAGTGTCTTTTCCCCCATGCAGTCAGTGATGGCAGAATTTGAGTAAGTATCTACTGAGGACAGTACAGTAAAATAAACACTACAGTAGTCTAGATAGATCACATCCTGATTCCCTACTCCCTCCTATACAGTATAGACAGGAGGTGGAGAGACAGCCAAGAGTAATTCAGTGTTCTGGTTACTGTGGACTTAGGAGGTCCTGCTCTGGTCGTTAAGCCACACGGTACTGACACTTCAGACTCCCCTCTACAACCATGAAAATCTGCTCTTTAACGGGGCAGACAGACGCACAAGCCCGCAACACAACCATGAAAATACACAAACTGCAACTACTTAGTCACGCCTTCTGACTTCACTGAGAAAGAACAAAAACACAGCAAAATGAAGGCGTATTACGGTACATGGGTGTTTAACGTAGCATGGTATCAGTACTGTCAAATATGAAAAGATAAGAGAAATCCATTGGATGGACTTAGGCCTAGTTGAAACTAAAAGGTGAAGGTGGTTGGAACGATTCTCACTATCAGATCTACTAATTATTGATCAGACAACAGACTGTGATGCATTCAGAAACAAGCATCAAATGGTTAATGTTCTAGATCCTCCCTAGGTTAATGTTCTAGATCATCTCTGTTAATGTTCTAGATCCTCCCTAGGTTAATTTTCTAGATCCTCCCTAGGTTAGTGTTCTAGATCATCTCTACGTTAATGTTCTAGATCCTCCCTAGGTTAATGTTCTAGATCCTCTCTAGGTTAGTGTTCTAGATCCCCCCTAGGTTAATGTTCTAGATCCTCTCTAGGTTAATGTTCTAGATCCTCTCTAGGTTAGTGTTCTAGATCCCCCCTAGGTTAATGTTCTAGATCCTCCCTAGGATAATGTTCTAGATCCTCCCTAGGTTAATGTTCTAGATCATCTCTAGGTTAATGTTCTAGATCCTCTCTAGGTTAATGTTCTAGATCCTCCCTAGGTTAATGTTCTAGATCCTCCCTAGGTTAATGTTCTAGATCCTCTCTAGGTTAATGTTCTAGATCCTCTCTAGGTTAATGTTGTAGATCCTCCCTATGTTAATGTTCTAGATCCTCTCTAGGTTAATGTTCTAGATCCTCTCTAGGTTAGTGTTCTAGATCCCCCCTAGGTTAATGTTCTAGATCCTCCCTATGTTAATGTTGTAGATCCTCTCTAGGTTAATGTTGTAGATCCTCTCTAGGTTAATGTTCTAGATCCTCTCTAGGTTAATGTTCTAGATCCTCTCTAGGTTAATGTTGTAGATCCTCCCTATGTTAATGTTCTAGATCCTCTCTAGGTTAATGTTCTAGATCCTCTCTAGGTTAATGTTCTAGATCATCTCTATCTCTGATCTTTCCCAGGAGAGGGTTAAGGACTACTGCTCAAGCTCATCTTTGATGTCCAGAACCAGAGAATATCTTTATTTTTACCATGCAACTTTATTGGCAAGGCGTCAGAATGTAGAGATAATATAATATATACAACTATTTCACCACTGTCAGACTGAGTCCATACGCTGTTATTCAAATGCTTTTCTCTTTCCAACTCTATACTCTGTGCCAAGTAAACCCTCTGCAATTACAGTAAACCCTTCTTCACACTTCCAATGAATTCCATTATCATAATCTGACATGACACCTTTCAAACAAATCACCTAATATGTATACCACCTCCACAGAGACAGATCGGCCTGTAGGTGACATAGCCAAGATATAACTTCACACACCAGTTGATTTGATATGACATTTTTATATAAGTACCCACCCAAAGGAGCATGTAATGTTAACATGTCTCTGGGGGTGCTGTTCCCACCTCTCAGGTCTCTCACATCTGAAAGAGAGAGTGAGCTCTGAGAAAGAATGGTTAGAGAGCAAGACTAAGGGAATGAAAATACATAATGAGAAGGAAGCAGTGGCAGGAAGAAGGAAGAAAGACAGGAGTGTGTGTTCATGTGTTCATCGAGTGGAGGTCATGAAAGGTGAAATACCACACTGGTGTTACCATGGAGACTGGAGGAGATAGAGACAGTGATTGTCCAGTGATCTCCCGAGGGCATCCAAAGAGCACACAATATATTTCTACCACAGTAACACTTCAATCATAACATTGCTTTACTGCAGAGAAGTGTCGGTATACACGGATTTGTCTGACTCGGAGCTGATCTTGTCCTTCCCTGTCAACAGGCATTTCATCCTAAACCTCTTTAGACAAGAGCTTTGACTGAACAACAACTACAACATCCAATTAACCTCTCTGAGGGACCGGCAAATCTTCACTCAGGATAATCACATATTCGAAGGCAGCTTATTTATTAAACATTTATGAGTCACAAAATGGTAATTCATCATCCGATTCCGAGAACAGTTTGCGAATATGAAAACAACAAACTCTTTTAATAGCACATTATTCGAGCTTAGAAAACAACAACAGCTCCAACAGAAAACTAAAGGAATATGGCATCAGAAAGAATAACATCACCCTGTGAATCGCCGCAGGCACATTTCATTGGAATATCAACGGCAGAGAGCCACCGAAGTGAACATAGAGTTGAAGAGTTCAGAGTTGAATTTGACGGCTGTAGAAGGTGTCCAATTGGACTAGCTTCAGGTGTTAGCTGTAAATTAAATATGATTATACGTGTAAACAGAGTGCGTGGCGTGGAAACGTCCATGGTTAAAACCACATGATCATGCGGGACCTGACTGCAAAACGCCACAATAGTACCTACTCTGTGTAACTGGACCCCCATTATAGATAGATAGAGATAGAGGGGAAAGAATCAGTCCCTCGAGAGGTAGAAAAATAGCAGGTATCCAATACATTTCTTTGAGTACCGCTAACTGTCACGATCAGGCTGCTGTCCCCAATTCTATGTGTCCTTGTCATGCAAAACCAAACTAAGGGTACAGATGGCCACATGAAACCCCACACAGATTAACAACTGAGGTTCAATCTGTGACTGACGTTAATGAGAGACTATATGAAGTGCATCCACAGAGAGTGAGATGCATATCATCTGGGCTGAGAGTAGACTCAGTGCTCTGGTATAGACTGTATAAAGCTTGGGACCAGGGGAAGGCAATACTAGTCTGTAACAACATAGTGTGCAGGCTTTTGTTCCATCCCAGTTCTAAAACACCTGATCCAGTGACTAACCCTGCAAACCCTGGCCCCAGCTGTCCAGGGACAGAGTTGTGTACCTCTAGTAACCTGGCCTTTCTCCACCCTGTCTGACCATGTGTCTCCCCTCTTTCAGGACTAAACAATGCAGCCCATTGATCTCACTAACTGAAGGCTTCCTGCTAAATTTGCAGTGTCCACTAAGTGACTTGTTGCAACGAAACAACAACGGTCAAATCTCTTAATAAATTGCACTCTAAGAAGCAAAATATTTTTTAGAATGCAGTGTCATTGGTTGAATGGAAAAAAAGGAACCAGATGCATAGAAATGTCTTTCCAAATAATATTGTTTTTCTTTTCTTCCAAATGAACATCTGGAGCTCCTCATTGGCTCAATCAGCATAGTGTTAAGTGCTACTCTGCACAATAGGAAAGGCAGAGGATTGTTCCAGCGACCAATAGCTGAGTGAGGCAAACTGCCTCAACGGGAACAACCCCGCAAGGCATAAGAGAAGGGGTAGGGGTTCTGGGTCAGGGGTAGAGGCACGGGTGTGACCCCTCTGCCAGGGATCAGGGGTCATCTCAGTCACCCACGTCGCTGTCCTGGTCGCCGATGTACCACAGGAATTGGAAGCTGAGGGCCAGGAGAGCGGTGCCCAGGAGGTCACCCAGGGCGGTCAGGTAGGGGATGGAGAAACTGTCTGGGTCTTTACCACTACGCCACATAGAGTACACCATCCAGTCTGCTATACACAGCAACAGGAACACCTGAGAGGCACACACACACAGAGCGAGAGAGAGTTTAATATACAGAATGACTTTACATAATGTAAATCTGTACAAGAGTAACGTAATAAAGGGAGCGAGAGGGAATGAGAGAGCGCTGATAGCTTAAAAACCTATCACACAGCAACACAATTAATATCACGTGTAAATCAATGTAAGCTATTCCTGATTGTAAGACATCACACCCCCAATATAAACAGATGCACACATACACACATGATTCACAGAGCATAGTGGCGTCCCGCCGAGACGTTGAAGCGAGGGAGAGAAATTGCCAAAAAGCCACATTACACACCTCTTTACAGACATTTTCTAAGAAACACCATGGAAACACAAAGAAAACTGAGCCGAGGAATGAGAGAGAGAGAGAGAGAGAGAGAGAGAGAGGAATGAGAGAGAGAGAGAGAGAGGAGATGAGTGCTGGGCAATTTTAGAGAAAAGAAACTGTCTGCCAGTGGTTGGTGTTATTCCTGTTTCACTGTCCAACAAACAAAGAGCTTGAAACGCTGCCCACTGCAATTAGCCCAACCAGAGACAGAGGGCCAGTATGACAGCTATACTATAAGGAATACAACTAAGCATTCAACTGATAACCATGTGTAAAGGAAATGGATCATTTCAAATACCAAATTCACAAGAAGCATATACTATCTTGGGATCAAGAGGGAATTATTTGTAACGGTGTGTGTTTCATAGGTGTGTCTGAATTCCTCGGTCCATCTAGGATTCTAACAATGATGGCTTTGAAATGTCTGTCTCTATGCAGAACGCGTTAAGTATGGAAACCACCAAGGGTCACACGACAAAGTCTATTTGCCTCGCAACACATAGTGTGTAGCGTGCAAAGTAGGTGGCCTGAAATAACACTGACTTTACTCCTTGTGACAGAGCAGTGAATCAAACACTTCCTCTTCCTCTTAAGGCTCTCTCTCCTTGTCCCGGTCTATCCAGTTCAATCTTCTTTCCCCTCTGTCCTTTTATTGAGTGTCACTGTCCACCAAATACCCCTTCGACACATCCACACCACACAGACAATCAACAGACAGGTTTAAAAACTCTCCCCAAATCCAAATTGCCTTGTCTAAATAGAGACAATCGACAGACAGACAAGTAGAGAGAACGACGTCCAACCTCCCCTTCCACCATAACAGTACTAACTAGAGCGGTCTAATCAATGCAGAGAAGAGAGCGGAGGAGAAGACTCTCCAGAATGGAACCAGACACCGTTTGATGTCCTCGATCCAAGATGGCGTAGCAGTAGGACGTGTTGTCGTGTCCCTTGTATATATCGTTTGTTTCCGTTTCGTTTTCGTTTTTTTTCTTCACATATCTTTAAAACTTTTTGCTGAACCTCAACTTCTAAATACTCTCCTGCAACCCGCCTCACCCAACGTAGCTTTTTTTCCTAAAGTATTTATATTTACTTCGGATCTGGAACCCCTCAACTGAAGCTAGCCAACTAGCCAACTAACTACCAGCTTCAGCAAAACATTGCTAGCGGTCTTCAGCTAACCGGTCAGCTAACCGGTCATCAGCTAACCTTTAGCTCGGAAAGCTCTCGCCAGTTCGAACAACGCGACTCTAACCAGAGCATAACGGACCTATCTATTATTTTATTTTTATTTTTCACCCCCGGATTCCCATCGCAAACGGAACATTTTGAGCTCCTGGGCTACAATATCCAGACCCACGACCGGTCCATTGATGTCACCGCATGAAGAGGAATAAACAGACTCCCCCCATCGCGACGTCCCCAAAGGCTAACTCTCTAGCCCTTGCTATCTCCTTGCTTGCAAATTCGGCCTGCTAACTGCTAGCTTGTTTAGCCCGGTCCGCTAACTGCTACCGTGTTTAGCACCGTCTACTAACTGTTAGCTTGTTAGCACAGGCCTGCTAACCATCTGAATCGCCACGTCCCAAACACTCACTGAACCCATATTTACTTTCTATCCCTTTTCGATTTTTAATTTGTTTATACCTTCCGGTAACCTGCCTCACCCAATGTGATACGGAACCGCTATTATCTTTACATTTTTAGAACACACTCAAGAACCTTCAGAAGCTAACCAGCTAACTGGCTACAAGCTATTTAGTCATTGTTAGTTTTCTAACCTGGATAACACTCGCCAGTCCAGCTTCCCTGCCCCATCCACCGCTGCCCCTTGGACACTGATCACTTGGCTACATAGCTGATGCATGCTGGACTGTCCATTAATTCACGGTAATCCATTCTGCTTGTTTATGTTTTATCTGTCGGCCCCAGCCGCACTTAGGCTCTGTGTGTAGTTAATCCGACCCTCTCTGCCTAATCAATCGCCATTCTACCTGCTGTTGTTGTGCTAGCTGATTAGCTGTTGTTGTCTCACCTACTGTTTTAGCTAGCTCTCCCAATTCAACACCTGTGATTACTGTATGCCTTGCTGTATGTCTCTCTCAAATGTCAATATGCCTTGTATACTGTTGTGCAGGTTAGTTATCATTGTTTTAGTTTACAATGGAGCCCCTAGTTCCACTCTTTATACCCCTGATACCTCCTTTGTCCCACCCCCCACACATGCGGTGACCTCACCCATTACAACCAGCATGTCCAGAGATACAACCTCTCTCATCATCACCCAGTGCCTGGGCTTACCTCCGCTGTACCCGCACCCCACCATACCCCTGTTTGCGCATTATGCCCTGAATATATTCTACCATGCCCAGAAACCTGCTCCTCTTATTCTCTGTCCCCAACGCCCTAGGCGACCAGTTTTGATAGCCTTCAGCCGCACCCTCATACTACTCCTTCTCTGTTCCGCGGGTGATGTGGAGGTAAACCCAGGCCCTGCATGTCCCCAGGCACCCTCATTTGTTGACTTCTGTGATCGAAAAAGCCTTGGTTTCATGCATGTCAACATCAGAAGCCTCCTCCCTAAGTGTGTCTTACTCACTGCTCTAGCACACTCTGCTAACCCTGATGTCCTTGCCGTGTCTGAATCCTGGCTCAGGAAGGCCACCAAAAATTCTGAGATTTCCATACCCAACTATAACATCTTCCGTCAAGATAGAACTGCCAAAGGGGGAGGAGTTGCAGTCTACTGCAGAGATAGCCTGCAAAGTAATGTCATACTCTCCAGGTCCATACCCAAACAGTTCGAACTACTAATTTTGAAAATTACTCTCTCCAGAAATAAGTCTCTCACTGTTGCCGCCTGCTACCGACCCCCCTCAGCTCCCAGCTGTGCCCTGGACACCATTTGTGAATTGATCGCCCCCCATCTAGCTTCAGAGTTTGTTCTGTTAGGTGACCTAAACTGGGATATGCTTAACACCCCGGCAGTCCTACAATCTAAGCTAGATGCCCTCAATCTCACTCAAATCATCAAGGAACCCACCAGGTACAACCCTAACTCTGTAAACAAGGGCACCCTCATTGACGTCATCCTGACCAACTGGCCCTCCAAATACACCTCCGCTGTCTACAACCAGGATCTCAGCGATCACTGCCTCATTGCCTGTATCCGCTACGGAGCCGCAGTCAAACGACCACCCCTCATCACTGTCAAACGCTCCCTAAAACACTTCTGTGAGCAGGCCTTTCTAATCGACCTGGCCCGGGTATCCTGGAAGGACATTGACCTCATCCCGTCAGTTGAGGATGCCTGGTCTTTCTTTAAAAGTAACTTCCTCACCATTTTAGATAAGCATGCTCCGTTCAAAAAATGCAGAACTAAGAACAGATATAGCCCCTGGTTCACTCCAGACCTGACTGCCCTCGACCAGCACAAAAACATCCTGTGGCGGACTGCGCTAACATCGAATAGTCCCCGCGATATGCAACTGTTCAGGGAAGTCAGGAACCAATACACACAGTCAGTCAGGAAAGCTAAAGCCAACTTCTTCAGGCAGAAGTTTGCATCCTGTAGCTCCAACTCCAAAAAGTTCTGGGACACTGAAGTCCATGGAGAACAAGAGCACCTCCTCCCAGCTGCCCACTGCACTGAGACTAGGTAACATTGTCACCACCGATAAATCCATGATTATCGAAAACTTCAACAAGCATTTCTCAACGGCTGGCCATGCCTTCCGCCTGGCTACTCCAACCTCGGACAACAGCTCCCCCCCCCCCCACAGCTACTCGCCCAAGCCTCTCCAGGTTCTCCTTTACCCAAATCCAGATAGCAGATGTCCTGAAAGAGCTGCAAAACCTGGACCCGTACAAATCAGCTGGGCTGGACAATCTGGACCCTCTATTCCTGAAACTATCCGCCGCCATTGTCGCAACCCCTATTACCAGCCTGTTCAACCTCTCTTTCATATCATCTGAGATCCCCAAGGATTGGAAAGCTGCCGCAGTCATCCCCCTCTTCAAAGGGGGCGACACCCTGGACCCAAACTGTTACAGACCTATATCCATCCTGCCCTGCCTATCTAAGGTCTTCGAAAGCCAAGTCAACAAACAGGTCACTGACCATCTTGAATTCCACCGTACCTTCTCCGCTGTGCAATCTGGTTTCCGAGCCGGTCACGGGTGTACCTCAGCCACGCTCAAGGTACTAAACGATATCATAACCGCCATCGATAAAAGACAGTACTGTGCAGCCGTCTTCATAGACCTTGCCAAGGCTTTCGACTCTGTCAATCACCGTATTCTTATCGGCAGACTCAGTAGCCTCGGTTTTTCGGATGACTGCCTTGCCTGGTTCACCAATTACTTTGCAGACAGAGTTCAGTGTGTCAAATCGGAGGGCATGCTGTCCGGTCCTCTGGCAGTCTCTATGGGGGTGCCACAGGGTTCAATTCTCGGGCCGACTCTTTTCTCTGTATATATCAATGATGTTTCTCATGCTGCGGGCGATTCCCTGATCCACCTCTACGCAGACGACACCATTCTATATACTTCCGGCCCGTCCTTGGACACTGTGCTATCTAACCTCCAAACGAGCTTCAATGCCATACAGCACTCCTTCCGTGGCCTCCAACTGCTCTTAAACGCTAGTAAAACCAAATGCATGCTTTTCAACCGTTCGCTGCCTGCACCCGCACGCCTGACCAGCATCACCACCCTGGATGGTTCCGACCTTGAATATGTGGACATCTATAAGTACCTAGGTGTCTGGCTAGACTCTAAACTCTCCTTCCAGACCCATATCAAACATCTCCAATCGAAAATCAAATCAAGAGTCGGCTTTCTATTCCGCAACAAAGCCTCCTTCACTCACGCCGCCAAACTTACCCTAGTAAAACTGACTATCCTACCGATCCTCGACTTCGGCGACGTCATCTACAAAATTGCTTCCAACACTCTACTCAGCAAACTGGATGCAGTTTATCACAGTGCCATCCGTTTTGTCACTAAAGCACCTTATACCACCCACCACTGCGACTTGTATGCTCTAGTCGGCTGGCCCTCGCTACATATTCGTCGCCAGACCCACTGGCTCCAGGTCATCTACAAGTCCATGCTAGGTAAAGCTCCGCCTTATCTCAGTTCACTGGTTACGATGGCAACACCCATCCGTAGCACGCGCTCCAGCAGGTGTATCTCACTGATCATCCCTAAAGCCAACACCTCATTTGGCCGCCTTTCGTTCCAGTTCTCTGCTGCCTGTGACTGGAACGAATTGCAAAAATCGCTGAAGTTGGAGACTTTTATCTCCCTCACCAACTTCAAACATCTGCTATCTGAGCAGCTAACCGATCGCTGCAGCTGTACATAGTCTATTGGTAAATAGCCCACCCATTTTCACCTACCTCATCCCCATACTGTTTTTATTTATTTATTTTTATTTTTCTGCTCTTTTGCACACCAATATCTCTACCTGTACATAACCATCTGATCATTTATCACTCCAGTGTTAATCTGCATAATTGTAATTATTTGCCTACCTTCTCATGCCTTTTGCACACAATGTATATATAGACTCCCCTTTTTTCTACTGTGTTACTGACTTGTTAATTGTTTACTCCATGTGTAACTCTGTGTTGTCTGTTCACACTGCTATGCCTTATCTTGGCCAGGTCGCAGTTGCAAATGAGAACTTGTTCTCAACTAGCCTACCTGGTTAAATAAAGGTGAAATAAAAAAAAATAAAAAAAAATGTCCTGCGGCTGGATGGGATCCTGCATCAGCCTTTTGTCTCCATCTTTCTAATGAAAAAGATTTACACAGGAAACGCTTTGAATGTGCTTGGTCTAAAGAGAGTGTCTTTGTTTGTTTTCAAGTGTGTGCTTTGAATATATTTGCTTGGAAAACTGATGTGAAATGCCAGAATAATTAATAAGCACAACAGAAACATACCTATCTGATACCTCTTTCCCCCTGCCATCCCTTTTCACACCAGACAATTCTGTCTAGACAGTACTTTGTCCTTCCTGGAGCACATAACCAGGTGGCAGGCTAAGGTTACATCTAGGTTTTCTGTAACATACATCGCTCCTCCTTCACCCCATCTGACAAACTAACCCTGATTCAGATGAGCATCCTACCCATGCTAGATTACGGCGACGTAACATACAGATCGGCCAGTAACGGTGCTCGAGCGGCTAGATGTTCTTTACCATCAGATTTGCTTCAAATGTATAGGACACATCATTGCTCTGTATACTCCTCTGTTAACTGGCCATCTCTACATACTCAACGCAAGATCCTCTGCTCATTTCTAAAATTCTCTTAGATAGGGGGAGTGATGCCTAAGGTACTTTTTGCAACCCTCCTCCTCTACATACAACACCTGATTTTCCAGTCACATTCTGTTAAAGGTCCTCAAAGCTAACACATCCCTGGGACGCTCCTCTTTCCAGTTCGCTGCTGCTAGCGACTGGAACGATCTGCAAAACACTTAAACTAGATAGTTTTGGACACTCATTGTCATTTGTACCTGTTTTGTGTGATGTACTTGGTCTCTGCCTTTTCTGTACTTTGTGCTGTTGTCTGCCCTTAAGGTTTGTACCAGGTTGTGTTGTTGCCATAGGTCTCCCTTCAAGTGTCTTCCATCTGTGTTGTCCATCTTCTCTTACTTTAAAATTATTATAATTTTTAAAAATCCAGGCCCCTGCCCCACAGGAGGCCTCTTGCCGGGCCGTCATTGTAAATAAGAACCAGCCTGGTAAAATTAGCAGCACTTCTGGTACAGAACTTTGACCCGATTAGGACATGGTAAGAAATTAGGAGATGGGTCCATAGATATAGATTCTGACTCAAATGGATTTAACCAGGCAAGTCAGTTAAGAACAAATTATTATTTACAATGACGGCCTACCCCGGCCAAACCTGGATTGAGAACAAATTCTTATTTACAATGACGGCCTACCCTGGATGACAATTGTGCGCCGCCCTATGGGACTCCCAAACACAGCCGGATGTGATACAGTCTGGATTCGAACCAGGGTCTGTAGTGACGCCTCTTGCACCGAGATGCAGTGCCTTAGACCGCTGCGCGGTAAGACAATGGTGCCTTAGAACGCTGCGCAGTAAGACAATGGTGAAGGTCATGATGCTCCTCTGTCCCATCTCAATTACACACTAACATTTGTAATGACGTGTTTAGCTTGTGTCGTGGAAATTACCACCAGGGACACCTGAAGTCAATCTTAAATGAATCATTCTATATTAATCAGCTGAGAGGTTCCAACAAACTTAATGCACCAAGTAGTACACGTCTGTCAGGAGCTCCGCTGGGGCAGTCCAGTTAGTTCTCTTATATACTGTTTACAAAGACAAGTTACACTGCAAAGTGTTTAGACCCCTTCCCTTTTTCCACATAACAGCCTTATTCTAAAATTGATTAAATATATATATTTTTAATCTAAAAAGGTTTTTGGAATTGTTTGCAAATTTATTTAAAAAAATAAATAAATAAAAACTTTACATAAGTATTCAGTCCCTTTGCAATGAGACTCAAAATTGAGCTCAGGTGCATCCTGTTTTCATTGATCATCCTTGAGATGTTTCTACAATTGGAATCCACCTGTGGTAAATTCAATTGATTGGACATGATTTGGAAAAGCACACACCTGTCTATATAAGGTCCCACATTTGACAGTTAATGTCAGAGGAAAAAAACAAGCCACGAGGTCGAAGGAATTGTCCGTAGAGCCCCGTACGGGATTGTGTCGAGGCACAGTTCTGGAGAAGGGTACCAAAAACAGTCTGCATCATTGAAGGTCCCCAAGAACACAATGCCCTCCATCATTCTTAAATCAAAGAAATTTGGATCCACCGAGATCCGCATCATGCTGTAAAGGATGTTTTTCAGCGGCAGGGGCTGGAAGAAAAGTCAGGACCGAGGGAAAGATGAACGGAGCAAAGTACAGAGAGATGCTTGACGAAAACCTGCCCCAGAGCACTCCGGACCACAGACTGGGGCGATGGTTCCCCTTCTAACAGGACAACGAACCTATGCACACAGCCAAGACAACACAGGAGTGGCTTTGGGACAAGTCTCTGAATGTCCTTGAGTGACCCAGCCAGAGCCCCGGACTTGAACCCAACCAGAGCCCCGGACTTGAACCCAATCGAACATCTCTGGAGAGACCTGAAAATAGCTGTGCAGCGACGCTCCCCATCCAACCTGACAGAGCTTGAGAGGATCTGCAGAGAATAATGGGAGAAACTCACCAAATACAGGTGTGCCAAGCTTGTAGCGTCACATCCAAGAAGACTCGAGGCTGTAATCGTTGCCAAAGATGCTTCAACAAAGTTATGAGTAAAGGGTCTAAATACTTATGCAAATGTAATATATTTTTAAATATTTTTTATACATTTGCAAACATTTCTAAAAACCTGTTTTTGCTTTGTCATTATGGGATATTGTGTGTAGATGGATGAGGAAACAAAATGTGGAAAAAGTCAAGGGGTCTGAATACTTACCGAATGCACTGCATATTTGCATGATTTAGCTTATTAGTTATTCATAATTAATGTTTGGTTCCTGCATGGGTCTGGCAACGTCTCCCATCTTTACTTATAGAACATATTCTGGGCGTTTTGCCAAAAGGTCTAAGGGGGGGGGGTCATGACCGTCTCCCCCTCATATCTCTACCCAGCACCTACAGGAACCAATGATTGCATGAGACAAGATGTACAATTCAAGGCTCTGTTCAGAGAACAAAATGTTCCTTCACACTAGCTATCTACTTCGATCTAACTAATTGGAAGACATTGATGATCCTGGATGGGCCTCTCTGTAGTGTCCATGTCAGACTTGAGAGGTGGGAAAGGCACAGCCGGAATTGCATGACGCCATCTCTTAAACCATTGAAGCCCCATTCAAAGAATCCTACCAAGGAAAGTGTGGGAAAGCAAAGGGAATTCTCTAAAGTAGAGGGAGACAGGGATAGAGGTTGAATTCTCAGAGAGAACACACCGTTCTTAGTAGAGGGCAGAGTCGAGTGCAGCAGCTGAGGATGTGTACTGGGGTTAGAGAGCGCGACAGAGAGAGAGAGAGGGAGGCTGCTGACTCGGAGATAACACCCTGAGCAAACACAGCACAGGTAACTTTCCACTCCTCAGAGAGAGAGAACAGCCTGAACAGGCACTGCACACTGGGGTTGCTCACAAGCATAGGGCAACACGTCTATTTACATAACCACAGAAACATTGAAGCAATTTAGGACCAGCAGTTTAGTTGAAAGATACCACTGTCCTCTCTGTTGGACCGTCTCTTCAAGACTGACACTTAGTTGTGACATTAAAAATCATGTTGGGTGATTGACAGGGGTGATGATCAGAGGGGCAGAGTTTTCACCATTTATATTATTACTGGGGCAGAAGAGGACAGCAATTCTCAGCTCTCCTTACAGTCTTCAGACACAGATCACTGATCCTAGACCAGTCCTTGGTGGGTGGAGGGGTACAGAGGGATGGTAAGTTCTGTAGGAAGTGGAGGTGGTCCTCAGTGTGTGAGAGCTGCTCCAGTTCAGTGCTTCTCCTCTGTAGCTCAGTGATTTCCTGCTCCAGCTCTTTAATGAGCCCTTCAGCCTGCCTCTCTGCTGCTTTCTGCTTCTCTTCAATCACCTCAATGAGCTCAGTCTGGCTTCTCTCAATGGAGCAAACCAGAGCAGTGAAGACCTGTACACTGTCTGATATCTCCCTCAATGCATCTTTCTGACTCAGATCTACTGAATGTTTGATCTCCTGAACCTTCTTCAGTCTCTCCTGGATCATCTGCTGTACTTCTGCATCAGTCTTCCCAAGTTCAGCCATCTCTCCATACTCTTCCTCTAGAGGGACAGTGTCATGAGTCATGTGGTCTGTTTTCAAGCACAAGACACAAACACATGTCTGGTCAGTCCTACAGAACAGCTCCAGAAGTATCTCGTGCTTCTTACACATCCTGTCTTCCAGGTTCTCCACAGGGTTGATCAGCTTGTGTCTCTTTAAGGCTGGGACTCTCTGATGAGGCTCCAGGTGAGTTTCACAGTAAGAGGTCTGACACACCAGACAGGACTTCAGGACCTTGAGCTTCATCTCAGTGCAGAAGTCACAGGACACTTCTCCAGGCTTGGCAGGGGACTCATCTTTACCTCTGACTCTCATCTTCCTAAAAATTCTCTACAATCTCTCTGAACGTTGTGTTGACAAAGCTCAGGTTCTCTATAGAACTTATCCTTACATAAACTGGTACAGGTCACTGGTATCCCAGCATCCTCTGATACAGGCCTTGCAGAAGTTGTGTCCACATGGAATAGAGACAGGCTCAGTGAACACATCCAGGGGGAAATATGGGAGAAATATCAACTAATCCTCTAAAAAAGTCCTCTAGAAGTTAAACCAAATACACATGTTCAAAATATAAGAAAACAGGAAAAGCCATGTTCACTTGATCTTGTCCAGGTAAACAGAGTGCGTCTGTTGATGTTGACTCTGTTCTTATTGCCCTTAGATTAATTAGAGAACCACAGGAATAAAAGTTTAGGAAGTTTAGTTTGGTGTCTGATATAGAAGCATCTCCACTTTACTTTTACTTCAGCATAGTAACGTCAACAGCCCCCTCTCTGCCTGCCTGTCTGCTTGTGGCTGCTCTCAAAAGGAACATACAGGTAACTGCCAAAATAAAAGGAAACACTTGAGTAAATGAGGGATACAAAGTATATTGAAAGCAGGTGCTTCCACACATCACATCTGCAATGGGTCACATATAAAAATGCTGGTCAGGCCCAGTTGCACATTATTTTGGCTACCATGGCTAGAAGAGGAGATCTCAGTGACTTTGAAAGAGGGTTGATTGTTAGGGCATGTTTGAAAGGAGCGTCAGTGATGAAGACACTTTATTTAGTTTCATGTAATGTAAGACAATCTGATGAGCTGAGTCGGAGGTCAAAGGGGGCTGAACATCCTGATTTACATGAGTCATTTAGCAGATGCTCTTACCCAGAGAGACTTACACTAGTGAGTGCATACATTTTTGTACTGGTCCCCAGTGGAAATCGATCCCACAACCCTGGGGTTGCAAACATCATGCTCTACCAGCTGAGCCACACAACCATTTAGCCTTTCAATTATCCTCATTAGAAATAGCGACTGAACAAGATGTGTTTTAGAGGCGTGCTTTGGGTGTCTCTTGTGTATATGTTTGTGTTTGCGTGTGTGTTCGAACGTGGGAAGTGTTTGTACTTTCACACTGCCGAAACAGTACACAGCTAGTCACTCACCGTTTTAGATAGCTTGAAACGGTCTAACAAGGTCTTGTGTCTGGAAGTAGCCTGGACTGGCAAGCAAGCAAGCTTTCACAGATTACATTGCCTTGAGAAAGGATTCAAACCCCTTGACTTATTCCACATTGTTGTTACACAACCCAAATTAAAATGGATTAAATATTTCTCTCACCCATCTACACACAATACCCCATAATGTCAAAGTGAAAACATGTTTTTAGAAAATGTAGCGAATTTAAAAAAAATGAAATATAGAAATATCTAATTTACATGAGAATTCACACCCGAGTAAATACTTTGTAGAAGCACCTTTGGTGGCGATCACAGCTGTGAGTCTTTATGGGTAAGTCTCCAAGAGCTTTGCCAACTGGATTGTACAATATTTGACCATTATTCTTTGTACATTTATTCAAGCTCTGTCAAGTTGATTGTTGATCATTGCTAGACAGCCATTTTCAAGTATTACCATAGATTTTCAAGCCAATTTAAGTCAAAACTGTGACTAAGCCACTCAAGAACATTCAATGTCAGCTTGCTGAGCAACCCGTGTAGATTTGGCCTTGTGATTTAGGTTATTGTTCTGCTGAAAAGGTTAATTTCTCTGTGCTTATAGCTAAATTCCATTTATTTTTTAAACCTAAAACACTCCATAGTTCTTGCCGATGACAAGCATACCCATAGCATGATGCAGCCACCACCATGCTTGAAAATATGAAGAGTGGTACTCAGTGATGTGTTGTATTAGCCCCAAACAAAACACTTTGTATTCAGTACAAAAAGGAAAAAAATGATTTATGTTTTGGAATATTTTTATTCTGTACAGGCTTCCTTTTCACTCTGTCATTTAGGTTAGTATTGTTGAGTAACTTCAATGTTGTTGATCCATCCTCAGTTCTCTCAAATCACAAACACTAAACTCAAACTGTTTTATAACCACCATTGGTCTCATGGTGAAATCCCTGAGCAGTTTTCTTCCTCTTCGACAACTGAGTTAGACAGGATGCCTGTATCTTTGTAATGACCAGTAGCGGTGCGTGGGTAAAATCCCTGGGGAAGCCAAGCCATAAAAAAGTAATATTACAACCTTTGTGTTGTGATAATTGCATTGTTTGCACTATAACCTGTTAGTTCACATCCCTTGCCACCGTGATATATAGGCCTAAGGCTGAGACAATAAGAAGACACAGTGGCAGAATAAATTCAACCACACCTTTATTTCATCACAAAATCAGAGAGCAACCAAAAGCAAATTGCATATAACAAACAGTTAGGTACATGACCTACAGCATTGCACAAGCAAGTTAATGTTTCCAATATTTCCGCACCACTAAACTATTGATTTAGAACCAGAGAATTACCGCAAGTTGCAAAGAAAACAGGAGCTGCCTCCACCATTTCAACAAATAACTTATGATTAGTATAATACAATGTTTTTTTTATTTAACCAGGTAGGCCAGTTGAGAATAAGTTCTCATTTACAACTGCGACCTGGCCAAGATCAAGCAAAGCAGTGCGACAAGAGGTAGGTAGTTAGATGGGCTATTTATAGATGGGCTGTGTACAGCTGCAGCGATCGGTAAGCTGCTCAGATAGCTGATGCTTGAAGTTAGTGAGGGAGATATAAGTCTCCAACTTCAGTGATTTTTGCAATTCGTTCCAGTCATTGGCAGCAGAGAACTGGAAGGAAAGGCGGCCAATTGAGGTGTTGGCTTTGGGGACGACCAGTGAGATATACCTGCTGTAGTGCGTGCTACGGGTGGGTGTTGTTATGGTGACCAGTGAGCTGAGATAAGGTCGGAGCTTTATCTAGCAAAGACTTATAGATGACCTGGAGCCAGTGGGTATGGCGATGAATATGTAGCGAGGGCCAGCCGACGAGAGCATACAAGGTTGCAGTTCTGGGTGGTATATGGGGCTTTGGTGACAAAACAGATGGCACTGTGATAGCAAACTGGATGCAGTCTGAGTAGAGTGTTGGAGGCTATTTTGTAAATGACATCGCCGAAGTTGAGGATCGGTAGGATAGTCAGCTTTACAAGGGTATGTTAGGCAGCGTGAGTGAAGGAGGCTTTGTTGCAAAATAGGAAGCCGATTCTAGATTTAATTTTGGATTGGAGATGCTTAATATGAGTCTGTAAGGAGAGTTTGCAGTCTAGCCAGACTCCTAGGTATTTGTAGTTGGCCACATATTCTAAGTCAGAACCGTCCAGAGTAGTGATGCTAATCTGGCGTGCGGGTAGCGATCGGTTGAAGAGCATGCATTTAGTTTTACTAGCGTTTAAGACCAGTTGGAGGCCATGGAAGGAGTGTTGTATGGCATTGAAATGCGTTTGAAGGTTTGCTAACACAGTGTCCAAAGAAGGGCCAGATATATACAGAATTGTGTCGTCTGCGTAGAGGTGGATCAAGGAATCATGCGCAGCAAGAGCGACATCATTGATATATACAGAAAAAAAGAGTCAGCCCGAGAATTGAACCCTGTGGTACCCCCATAGAGACTGCCAGAGGTCCAGACAACAAGCCCTCCGATTTGACACACTGAACTCTGTCTGAGAAGTAGTTGGTGATCAAGGCGAGGCAGTTATTTGAGAAACTAAGTCTGTTGAGTCTCCCGATAAGAATACGGTGATTGACAGAGTCGAAAGCCTTGGCCAGGTCGACGAAGACGGCTGCACAGTACTGTCTTTTATCGATGGCAGCTATGATATCGTTTAGTGCCATGAGTGTGGCTGAGGTGCACCCGTGACCAGCTCGGAAACAGGATTGCACAGTGGAGAAAGTACGGTGGGATTTGAAATGGTCAGTGATCTGTTTGTTAACTTGGCTTTGAAGATTTTAGAAAGGCAGGGCAGGATGGATATACAGTGGGGCAAAAAAGTATTTAGTCAGCCACCAATTGTGCAAGTTCTCCCACTTGAAAATTACAGGCCTCATCTTTTTATCATAGGTACACTTCAACTATGACAGAGAAAATGAGAAAAAAAATCCAGAAAATCACATTGTAGGATTTTTAATGAATTTATTTGCAAATTATGGTGGAAAATAAGTATTTGGTCAATAAAAGTTTCTCAATACAATAGGCTTTGTTACTTTGGTCCCAGCTCTCTGCAGGTCATTCACTAGGTCCCCCCGTGTGGTTCTGGGATTTTTGCTCACCGTTCTTGTGATCATTTTGACCCCACGGGGTGAGATCTTGTGTGGGGCCCCAGATCGAGGGAGATTATCAGTGGTCTTGTATGTCTTCCATTTCCTAATAATTGCTCCCACAGTTGATTTCTTCAAACCAAGCTGCTTACCTATCGTAGATTCAGTCTTCCTAGCCTGGTCTTGGTCTACAATTTTGTTTCTGGTGTCTTTGACAGCTCTTTGGTTGTGGACAGGTGTCTTTTATATTGATAACAAGTTCAAACAGGTTCCATTAATACAGGTAACGAGTGGAGGACAGAGGAGCCTCTTAAAGAAGAAGTTACAGGTCTGTGAGAGCCAGAAATCGTGCTTGTTTGTAGGTGACCAAATACTTATTTTCCACCATAATTTGCAAATAAATTCATTAAAAATCCTACAAATGTGATTTTCTGGATTTTCTTTCTCATTTTGTCCGTCATAGTTGAAGTGTACCTATGATGAAAATTACAGGCCTCTCTCATATTTTTAAGTGGGAGAATTTGCACAATTGGTGGCTGACTAAATACTTTTTTTGCCCCACTGTAAGTCTAACAGTTTGGGTCTAGAGTGTCACCCCCTTTGAAGAGGGGGATAACCGCGGCAGCTTTCCAATCTTTAGGAATCTCGGACGATACGAAAGGGAGGTTGAACAGGCTAGTAATAGGGGTTGCAACAATGGCGGCGGATCATTTTAAAAAGAGATTGTCTAGCCCAGCTGATTTGTACAGGTCCAGGTTTTGCAGCTCTTTCAGAACATCTGCTATCTAAAGGCCTGCGTTTGACAGTGATGAGGGGTGGTCGTTTGACCTCGGACCCATAACGGTTGCAGGCAATGAGGCAGTGATTGCTGAGATCCTGATTGAAAACAGCAGAGGTGTATTTGGAGGGCAAGTTGGTCAGGATAATATCTATGAGGGAGGGGCATCTAGCTTAGATTGTAGGACGGCCGGGGAGTTTAGGTCACCTAACAGAATGAAGTCTGAAGATAGATGGGGGGGCAATCAATTCACATATGGTGTCCAGGTCACAGCTGGGAGCTGAGGGGGATCTACAACAGGCGGCAACAGTGAGAGACATTTCTGGAGAGATTCATTTTTAAAATTATAAGCTAAAATTAGCTAAAATAAGAAACAACGACAAATGAAATACAACAAAAACAATTTAGCCCAACGAAGCTGGAAGTGGCTGTCCATGGTGTGGCTAAATATGATGTGGCTGTCCATGGTTCTGATTTCTGTATGTACAGTTGAAGTTGGAAGTTTACATACACCTCAGCCAAATACATTTAAACTCAGTTTCACAATTCCTGACATTTAATCCTTGTAAAAATTCCCTGTCTTAGGTCAGTTAGGATCACCACCTTATTTTAAGAATGTGAAATGTCAAAATAATAGTAGAGAGAATCATTTATTTCAGCTTTTATATCTTTCATCACATTCCCAGTGGGTCAGAAGTTCACATATACTAACTGAGTGTTTGCACAAGCTTCCCACAATAGGTTGGGTGAATTTTAGCCCATTCCTCCTGACAGAACTGGTGTAACTGAGACAGGTTTGTAGGCCTCTTTGCTCGCACACACTTTTTCAGTTCTGCCCACAAATTTTCTACGGAATTGAGGTCAGGGCTTTGTGATTTTGCACAACTTTGGAAGTATGCTTAGGGTCATTGTCCATTTGGAAGACCCATTTGCAACCAAGCTTTAACTTCCTGACTGATGTCTTGAAATGTTTCTTAAATATATCTACTTAATTTCCCTGCCTCATGATGCCATCTATTTTGTGAAGTGCACCAGTCCCTCCTGCAGCAAAGCACCCCCACAACATGATGCTGCCACGCCCATGCTTCACGGCTGGGATGGTTCTTTGGCTTGCAAGCCTCCCCCTTTTTCCTCCAAACATAACGATGGTCATTATGGTCAAACAGTTCTATTTTTGTTTCTTCAGACCAGTGGACATTTCTCCAAAAAGTACGATCTTTGTCCCCATGTGCAGTTGCAAACCGTAGTCTGGCTTTTTTATGGCAGTTTTGGAGCAGTGGCTTCTTCCTTGTTGTCGATATAGGACTATATTTACTGTGGATATAGATACTTTCGTACCTGTTTCCTCCAGAATCTTCACAAGGCCCTTTGCTGCTGTTCTGGGATTGATTTGCACTTTTCGCACCAAAGTACGTTCATCCCTAGGAGACAGAACGCGTCTCCTTCCTGAGCGGTATGATGGCTGTGTGGTCCCATGGTGTTTATACTTGCGTACTATTGTTTGTGATGAACTGTTGTTTATTGATGAACGTGGTACCTTCAGGCATTTGGAAATTGCTCCCAAGGATGAACCAGACTTGTGGAGGTGAACAATTATTTTATTTTCTGAGGTCCTGGCTGATTTCTTTTGATTTTCCCATGATGTCAAGCAAAGAGGCACTGAGTTTGAAGGTAGGCCTTGAAATACATCCACAGGTACACCTCCAATGTACTCAAATGATGTCAATTAGCCTATCAGAAGCTTCTAAAGCCATGACATCATTTTCTGGAATTTTCCAAGCTGTTTAAAAGGCACAGTCAACTTAGTGTATGTAAACTTCTGACCCACTGGAATTGTGATACAGTGAATTATAAATGAAATAATCTATCTGCAAACAATTGTTGGAAAAATTACTTGTGTTATGCACAAAGTAGATGTCCTAACCGACTTGCCAAATCTACAGTTTGTTAACAAGAAATTTGTGGAGTGGTTGAAAAACGTGTTTTAATGACTCCAACCTAAGTGTATGTAAACTTCCGACTTATATATCTCAAACTTCCATCCTCGCAGGCCAGGGGCACAATGTATGAATTTATTAATTATGAATTCAACACAGAGAGACTCAATTATTTTGTGTTATTTTTATTGGTACATTTTTTTGGGAAGCCTGGCTTCCCTTGGTGTACATGAGTACACACCACTGGTGACCTGGTGTAGTGATACTCCATCCAAATCCTAACTAATAACTTCACCATGCTGAAAGGAAATCAGTATCTGCTTCTTTTTTTCTTCTTCTACCAACAGGTGCCCTTCATTGTGAAGCATTGAAAAACGTCCCTGGTCTTTGTGGTTGAATCTGCATTTTGAAATGAACTACTCGATTGAGGAACCATAATGCTAATTCTATGTGTGGGGTACAGAGACGGGGAAGTGATTACATTTTTTTTTATGTTAACCACTATTATTGAACAACGAATCCATGCAACTTATTATGCGATTTGATAAGCACATTTTTACTCCTGAACTTATTTGGACTTTCCATAACAAGAATTTGAATTCCAATTTGACATTATGGGGTACTGTGTGTAGGCCAGTGACACAACATCTACATTTAATCCATTTTAAATTTAACACAAAATGTAGAAAAGCCATGGTGAAAAATACTTTGAAGGAACTGCATATACTTTTTGTTATTAGGCCTACATGTACATTGACATTATTTGCAGTTGTCACTATGACAATGAACACACCCTGAAAGCACCGAATGGGCTGGTGTTACCACCTTACTTTCCTCGAGTGTGGATGCTCACCAGCGTTTTATACGGTGCATTCGGAAAGTATTCAGACCCCGTGACGTTTTCCACATTGTTACTTTACAGACTTATTCTAAAATGGATTAAAATAAACTATTTCCTCAGCAATCTACACACAATACCCCATAATGACAAAGCAAAAACAGGTTTAAAAATTTGAGCAAATCAATTACAAATAAAAAACAGAAATACCTTATTCACATAAGTATTCCAGTCCATTCGGTGCTTTCAGGGTGTGTTTGGAGTGGCAGGTAGACTAGTGGTTAGAGCATTGGACTAGAGCGTTGCAAGATCGAATCCCAGAGCTGACAAGGTAAAAATCTGTCGCTCTGCCCCTGAACAAGGCAGTTAACCCACTGTTCAGACCCTTTGCTATTGAGCTCAGGCTATTGAGCTCAGGTGCATCATGTTTCTATTAATCCTCCTTGAGATGTTTCTACAATTTGAGTCCACCTGTGGTAAATTCAATTGATTGGACATGATTTGGAAAGGCACACAGCTGTCTATATAAAGTCCCAGAGTTGACAATGCATGTCAGAGCAAAAACAAAGACATGAGGTCCAAGGAATTGTCCGTAGAGCTCCGAGACAGGACTGTGTCAAGGCACAGATCTGGGGAAGGGTACCATAAAATGTCTGCTGAATTGAAGGGCCACAAGAACAGAGTGGCCTCCATCATTCTTAAATGGAAGAAGTTTGGAACCACCAAGACTCTTCCTAGGGCTGGCCTCCCGGCCAAACTGAGCAATCGGTAGAGAAGGGCCTGAGGGTCTCACTGACAGAGTTCCTCTGGGGAGATGGGAGAACCTTCCAGAAGGACAACCATCACTGCAGCACCACCAATCAGGCCTTTATGGTAGAGTGACCAGGTGGAAGCTACTCCTCAGTAAAAGGCACATGAAAGCCCACTTGGAGTTTGCTAAAAGACACCTAAAGACTCTCCGACCATGAGAAACAAGATTCTCTGGTCTGATGAAACCAAAATTGAACTCTTTGGCCTGAATGCCAAGTGTCACGTCTGGAGGAAACCTGGCACCATCCCTACAGTGAAGCATGGTGGTGGCAGCATCAGCGGCAGGGACTGGGAGACTAGTTAGGATTGAGGGAAAGATGAACGGAACAAAGTACAGAGAGATCCTTGATGAAAACCTGCTCCAGAGCCTGAACTTGAACCCTGTGCAGCTGTGCAGCGACACTCCCCATCCAACCTGACAGAGATTGAGAGGACCTGCAGAGAAGAATGGGAGAAACTCCCTAAATACAGATGTGCCAAGCTTGTAGCGTCATACCAACAAAGTACTGAGTAAAGGGTCTGAATACTTACGTAAAAGTTATATTTCAGTTTTGTATTTGTAATACATTTGCAAAATGTATGGGGTATTGTGTGTAGATTGAGGAGGGGAAAAAAAACTATTTAATCCATTTAGGAATAAGGCTGTAACATAAAAAATATGGAAAAAGTCAAGGGGTCTGAATACTTTCCGAATGCAATGTAAATTAGTCTATAGTTATCATTATTGGCTTAGTTGATGGCCCTTAACTCAGACACAACTAACGTTACTACAACCAAACTAATAGGCCTAGCTAATGTTAGCGAACGTGAATTAAATAAATATGACATAACACTTATACTTGTTCAGGCCTACTTGAGTTTTATGCTCTAAATTGACTCCTTAAAATAATTTACTCTGGCAAGTTTGTCACCCACCGAGGTGGGAAGTGAGCAGAAGTCGAAGCCTTCACTTCCATTGTTAGGCTGTGCCCATAGCAACGTTTGAAAATTAGGTGTATAGTTGCAACACCCTCCTTTGGGAAGCATGCCTATGCACCTTCTTTCAAGTCCCCTCCCAGGACTACCAGGGCAAACCTCTCCCTTTTGAACAAAGGCATCTCTGACACAAGCAGTAAAGACATACAAAGCAATGCGAGGACTTACCACTAGCACAATCAGAGACCACAACCCCAGACCAAGAATCAAGTTCCCCTGATTCAAGCTACTTTAAAGGATTCATATAAATATCATTGAGAGAAAGAGAGAATTCCTCATTGTCCCCTGTGAAAGAGGGAGGCTATGGCATTACATGTAAATATGGGGGGGGGGAAAACCCTAGAAACCCTTTTCTATAAGCATATTATTAGGGAATTATTTATTACAACTTTTTAGAAGTGGGGATATGTTTACTGCTTTGATTTTTCATAACAATGAGAGAGACTAGATATCATTAAGGAGTATAAGGACATAGACAACCATTTGTGACATTCATATGACACTGCAGTCTCCAAAGAATGCCCATCAACTATGCTTTAAGGATAAACTCAGTCTGTCATTGACAGGAGAGATGATCAGAGGGGCAGAGTTTTTACCACCATCATTAAGACATGGATTGAAGAATGGATATAGTTTCTCAGTGAAGGTGCAGCCAGTGAAAGAGTAGATATGAGACCTGGCCTCCACATCATAAAAGGAGACCTGACCCTCCTCATAATCCACAAACACCCCCACCTTCTGGGGCTTCTCGCTCAGGGAAAGCAAGACACTGGGTTTAGCACGAACGTTGTATTCTCCATTCCTCAGGCGCAGAGTCCAGTATCCATTCTCAGCGCTCACTGTGATATCCCCCTTCCTGTTGATGGACTCTCTGACCACTCCTAAATCCCACTTAGTCTTTCCCTTAACCATCACCTCATAGTAAAATCTCCCTGAGGACAAGTCCTCCTTTCCCAATACACAGACAAAATAATTGAACCTCTCTGGGTAGTCTGGGAGATGTTGTTTTGTATCTCCATGTTTCACCCTTTTCCCATCCTCAGACATGATGAGACCATGATGTGCTGTATCAGGGTCCAGAGTCACATCTACTGCATACTGCTGAATCCTCTTCAACTCAGCATCACACAACATCTTCACTTCACTTAAAATAGTCTCCTCCACTTGAGACACAGCTCTCCTCACAGTCCCCACACACATATCACTGTGAACACTGATTCTAGACCAGTCCTTGGTGGGTGGAGGGGTGCAGAGGGATGGACAGCTCTGTAGGAGGTGGAGGTGGTCCTCAGTGTGTGAGAGCTGCTCCAGCTCAGTGCTTCTCCTCTTTAGCTCAGTGATTTCCTGCTCCAGCTCTTTAATGAGCCCTTCAGCCTGCCTCTCTGCTGCTTTCTGCTTCTCTTCAATCACCTCAATGAGCTCAGTCTGGCTTCTCTCAATGGAGCGAACCAGAGCAGTGAAGACCTGTACACTGTCTGATATCTCCCTCTCTGCATCTTTCTGACTCAGATCTACTGAATGTTTGATCTCCTGAACCTTCTTCAGTCTCTCCTGGATCATCTGCTGCACTTCTGTCTCAGTCTTCCCCAGTTGAGCCTTCCTCTCTCCATACGCTTCCTCTAGAGGGACAGTGTCATGAGTCTTGTGGTCTGTCTCAGTACAGAATTGACACACACAAGTCTGGTCACTCCTACAGAACAGCTCTAGAGGTCTCTCGTGCTTCTTACACATCCTTTCTTCCAGGTTCTCCACAGGGTTGATCAGCTTGTGTCTCTTTAAGGCTGGGACTCTCTGATGAGGCTCCAGGTGAGTCTCACAGTAAGAGGTCTGACACACCAGACAGGACTTCAGGGCCTTGAGCTTCATCTCAGTGCAGAAGTCACAGGACACTTCTCCAGGCTTGGCAGGGGACTCATCTTTACCTCCGACTCTCATCTTCTTAAAATTCTCTACAATCTCTCTGAACGTTGTGTTGACACGAAGCACAGGTTCTCTGTAGAAAATCTCCTTACATAATGGACACTGGCACAGGTCACTGGTATCCCAGTATCCCCTGATACAGGCCTTGCAGAAGTTGTGTCCACATGGAATAGAGACTGGCTCAGTGAACACATCCAGACAGATAGAGCACAGGAACTGCTCTTCAGACAGGAGACTGCTGGAGGTGGTCATATCTAGACAGAGACCAAAGGTGAAACCATAAAGCATTTCCTGGACTCAGTTGGCTCTCTATATTAAAAATAACCAACTCAATAATGGATTCAGAGTTGTCAAGCAAGCCAGACATTAATTCTAACCAATCTTCTGTATGTAAATATTTGAAAAAAAAAGGTACCAGCCCGTTTTACTACTTAATTGTGAAAAAGACCTTTACCAATATTTAACAAGTCATCGTGCTACGGTATGAGGTTTATGTTACTACTTCATTGTGAAAAAGACCTTTACCAAAGGCAGACATATTTAACAAGTCATCATGCTACGTACGGTATGAGGTTTATCTTACTACTTGTCCAGGTAAACGTTTTTTTTAAACTCACCTGTGTTGATGTTGACTGTTATTAAGATTCCTAGATTAATAAGGCGCTCAGAGACAGAACGCAACGTAGTTGTGTAGCAAGACTTCTGACGAGGAGTAGGGCTTCAGTGCCTGATACAAGTCTCTTCACTTTACTTTCACTTCAGCAAAGTGTGGTTTGCTTATTGCTTCTCTTAAAGGTACAGAGCGAACATATTTACACGCGGCTGAACACTCTAAAACAGTGCTTCCCAACCCTTTCTGGTTACTGTACCACCAACTGAATTATGCTCTGCCCAGAGTACCTCTGAAGTAGCACCTCATGTGCATTTTACCGGTAGGCCTATGGTGTCTGGAGTATGCTCAAGCACCCCCTGTGGATAGGCCAAGTATCCCCAGGTGTCCTAGTTCCCCTGGTTTGGAACCACTGCTCTAAAACAACTACGGCCTGCTCTTCTCAATCTGTTAATACTGTAATAATGTTATCATATACCCTCCTGCTCATAGTATGTAGTAGAAATGGCAACTAACATATGTCTTCCTTCCTATAAAGACCAGTGAGTAAGCATTGACACCCAGACTATCAAAGCTAAGTTGTATGGAACCAAGACTCCCAGGATGGCAGTTAGGCCTTGCTGTGTACAACAATCCACCAGGTGTGCGTTTGCCGAGAGCAAACGCGCACCTAGAAAATACCACACATTCCTGATAATATAAGCACCAATTCACATTCTGAGCCTTTGCTTCCATAATCGATCCTAATGCCATCAAAGTGGTAAAACACACACAAGTCAGACTTCCTCAGGGATAAAATCAGAGCTCTAGGAATGCTTAGGATACACACATTTCTACATTTACATTCTACATTTACAGACGCTCTTATCAGAGAAATCTACAGGAGCAATTAGGGTTAAGTACCTTGCTCAAGGGCACGTCGACAGATTTTTCACCTAGTCGTGCTAGGGGATTCAAACCAGCGACGTTTCGGTTACTGGCCCAATGCTCTTAACCGCTAGGCAATCTGCCGCACCTGATTTCCCTTCAAATGTCACTTAGTAAGGAGCACTCTCATCTCAAGTTGACGTTCATCATGCGTGTGGTTCATTTATGTTTAAGCGTTTTGAAAGCAGAGTGAAAAAGGGTCTCTGAACGAAGCTCGCTTTTGATAGTGTCACAATAATAGTGACACTAATAATAATGTCTCGCAAAATAACAGCTTTTAATAGAAAGTCATGTCAGCCAGTGAATTCTCAAGCTCAGATGAAGGTCACAGTTGGAAAAAGAACTTGCAGACTATGGGTAGTTTGCAAAGGAACTACCCACTACCACCCCATCACACACACACACCACTGACCTGTAAGAGGGCGGCAGCCAGGTAGACGGTCATGAAGATAGGCGTCAGGGTGGTGTGGCCGCTCTTCATCAGGTGGATGGTGTACAGGAAGATCAGGTGACCCGGGAGCACCAAAAGGAGCAGCACCTGGGCCGAACGGTGATTGGCTCCTGAGAGAGAGGAGACGAGAGGAGTTGGAACTGTGCAACTGAGTCTAACAATAGAACAGATGCTAAGACGGTTTCTAACCTGTGTATCTGTCAGCGTAAACACTGACTAGGGAGATAATTATGGGGTAGACCTTCTGCAGCACCTACAATTTATGTCTTAAAATCACAGCGAGAGGGACTTGAAGAGGGGGAGAACTATCTCTAGGTTAAGCAATCTGTCCTGCAGGATGCCCTGTTTAAAACAGATCACATTTCCACAGTTTAAGTATTGGTTAGGTGCTTTACCTGTGCCACAGAAGGTGCGGCAGGGGTAGTAGCAGCCCTTGGCTTCCTCTGGTACCTCCCCAGGAGCACTGTGGAAGTGCAGGTGAGTGGAGATACGGCTAGACTGGATGGCTACCAGGTTCCCCCCAATACCTGGAGAACAGACAGAACAGGCAGGCTTAGGGCTGGAGCTGACTGGAGGCAGCTGAGTATAGAACGGAAGTGAGGGTTAGAGAGAAATGCGAGGACTCAGATTTGTATCCTTCCCTAAACAGGTGATGCCTTCCAGTCACAGATCTGAGGTAACCCAACCTCTCCCTCCAAAGAGCAGGGACGGACTGTAGTTTCTGTCATATTACTTTCACATATCAAGTCCTTCCAGATCAATTAGGACAGAGGGAAGGGTGTGAGTTCTGGTTTGGAATGCAGCCTGGCTGTTTTGCATCTCAGTACATTGCTCAACACGTCAGCCTGGCTTTCTCAACCAGAAGGAGCATGAGACAGCAGTGATGCATCACCACAGTCTGAGACATAATGAATACATATTACTGTGTGGGATAACTGCATTACAGAGGGAGAGAGAGAGAGAGAGGAGGGGAAAATGGGAGAGGTGGGGATAGACAGACAGGGAAAGTAGGGGGACAGAGATAAAAAGGAGAAATGGGGGACAAAGACTGAGTGCACCCCATCTAATTCTGCTCAGCTTCCTCATATAGATTGTCATTTGTATCAAGCATAAGAACATTGAAAACAGCAGGACAAGGCAATTTATATCCACACACACAGTCAGTCAGGTGACTCAGAGTAGTCTAGCCACGCAGCACAGGAAATGTAGAAACACTCACAGCTTCCAGGTGGGCAGACCAGACAACCACTCCAACCCAAAATAGTGTATGAGACAGACAACACTGACAGAAAGTAGAGGAGGAGATGAGAGAGGCTGTGGTCAATGAGACAGACAACACTGACAGAAAGTAGAGGAGGAGATGAGAGAGGCTGTGGTCGCTGAGACAGAAAGGGACAGAAAGAGAATTTGGGGTTGTGTTTTGGAGAGGGGCATATTTTGGGGTAGCTGGGCTTATCTCCCCTCCTGTGCTTGTTATCCTGATCAGGCGGGCCTAAATGAGGACAGACACCTCTGCTGCCCAGAGATTATGGCCACTTAATCCAATCTTTGCTGCCTCTCCGTCTCTCCACTGACATTTAACTTCTCCATGTTGCGGCTAAATAGAACTCCCCACCCTCCTCACGCCTCTCTCCCCACAATCGTATCCCTTTCCACCCTCTTCATCACACTCCTCCCTGCCTAATCACCCCCCCCCCCCCTTCTCATTCCACCACATCCCTCACTTTCATTGCACCCCTCATCCATTTCCAGTCCACCACTCAATCCCTCTCCTCCCTCCCCTCCAGAGGTCTGGGGAGTGTGGTGGTTCCACCTCAGCAGGGGGGCTAGCTGCTGTAATTTGGGTCACTGGGTCTCACGGCGGGAGAGGAGGGGTGGGTTGAGGGTAGACCACAGGGGGTCCCGACTCCCACTATCTCCCGCCCCATCGGAGTAGCTCTAGGACAACAGACTGTCTGCCTGCCTCTCCACATCTCATCTCCATTTTCCTTTCTCCCATTCCAGTCTCCCATCCCTCTCCTTTCCCAGCTTCACTCATCTCTCTTCTTATATTCGGTCTCTAGTTTAGAAGACAGGATCTGTGCATGTTCAGAGTGAAAGCATCAAAGGCTCAGTCTATTCATCTCCTCCTCCCTATAAGATAGTAACCACTATGTGTTGTAAATCACAGATAGTTACAGGGTTGGTGATGAAACCTCCCTTTTACAGCCCCAGAATCATTTGTCTGTGTGGTCCCCTTACACACCCTGACACAAACACACACACCATGACACACACACACACACACACACACACCCTGACACACACCCTGACACACACACACACACACACTTCCCAGATCACCCAGCCATTTCCTGATTTGTTGACATCTCAGCAGTAACATCGATTAGAGGCACACAGTCGTCTTCCATCGAGTTAAATGTCTCTCATTAACAATGTTTAATTAAAAGCTGATTTCTGGTTGTCAAAATGCCAGCAACAGCCTTGGCAACGGTCCCCCGGTAAGGATGGGAGGAGGGTGACAGTAGCAGTGATATAGAGACAGACGTCTGTGTTTAGTCCCTTACTCACTATTTTTCTAACTAAGTTTGAATGTAAATTCAGTCACATTGTAAACCCGCACAGTGCGTCAGTCACATTGTAAACCCGCACAGTGCGTCAGTCACATTGTAAACCCGCACAGTGCGTCAGTCACATTGTAAACCCGCACAGTGCGACAGTCGCATTGTAAACCCGCACAGTGCGTCAGTCGCATTGTAAACCCGCACAGTGCGTCAGTCGCATTGTAAACCCTCACAGTGCGTCAGTCGCATTGTAAACCCGCACAGTGCGTCAGTCGCATTGTAAACCCTCACAGTGCGTCAGTCGCATTGTAAACCCACACAGTGCGTCAGTCGCATTGTAAACCCGCACGGTGCGTCAGTCGCATTGTAAACCCGCACGGTGCGTCAGTCGCATTGTAAACCCGCACGGTGCGTCAGACGCATTGTAAACCCGCACGGTGCGTCAGTCGCATTGTAAACCCGCACGGTGCGTCAGTCACATTGTAAACCCGCACGGTGCGTCAGTCACATTGTAAACCCGTACGGTGCGTCAGTCGCATTGTAAACCCGCACGGTGCGTCAGTCGCATTGTAAACCCGCACGGTGTGTCAGTCACATTGTAAACCCGCACGGTGCGTCAGTCGCATTGTAAACCCGCACAGTGCGTCAGTCACATTGCAAACCCGCACGGTGCGTCAGTCACATTGTAAACCCGCACGGTGCGTCAGTCACATTGTAAACCCGCACGGTGCGTCAGTCACATTGTAAACCCTCACGGTGCGTCAGTCGCATTGTAAACCCACACGGTGCGTCAGTCGCATTGTAAACCCGCACGGTGCGTCAGTCGCATTGTAAACCCGCACGGTGCGTCAGTCACATTGTAAACCCGCACGGTGCGTCAGTCACATTGTAAACCCGCACGGTGCGTCAGTCACATTGTAAACCCGCACGGTGCGTCAGTCACATTGTAAACCCGCACGGTGCGTCAGTCACATTGTAAACCCGCACGGTGCGTCAGTCACATTGTAAACCCGCACGGTGCGTCAGTCACATTGTAAACCCGCACGGTGCGTCAGTCACATTGTAAACCCGCACGGTGCGTCAGTCACATTGTAAACCCGCACGGTGCGTCAGTCACATTGTAAACCCGCACGGTGCGTCAGTCACATTGTAAACCCGTACGGTGCGTCAGTCACATTGTAAACCCGCACGGTGCGTCAGTCACATTGTAAACCCGCACGGTGCGTCAGTCACATTGTAAACCCGCACGGTGCGTCAGTCACATTGTAAACCCGCACGGTGTGTCAGTCACATTGTAAACCCGCACGGTGCGTCAGTCACATTGTAAACCCGCAGTGTGTCAGTCACATTGTAAACCCGCACAGTGTCTAATCAGTCAGTGATATTGCGTCTCACCATTAATGACAGGGGTGTACACCACGATGCCAGCCAGGTTCGGGTCAGACACTGTTTTGTCCAAGATGAGACCTCCGATACTGCAGAGCACAGAACATTCACACATTAAATGGTGCTATTATTCTGATCACGTGAATGTGCAATAGTCTGTTGCTACTTCTCTGACAGTGAGCGAGTGCATCCACACACACACACACACACACACACACACACCTGCTGATGACCATGGCAGTGATGACAGGCTCCCAGCCGGAGTAGAGCAGGGTGCGGCTGGCCGGGTGTTTGGAGGAGATCACCATCCACACTGGAGTCAGAGAAAGGAAGAAGGCACACACCAGGGAAGACGCGTACGGGTGAGAGTCTACAGAGACAGAGAGCGAGAGAGACAAATCAAAAGGAATTCATCACATGCTCCGAATACAACTGGTGCAGACTTTTACAGTGAAAATCTTGCTTAAGAACATTTCCCAACGATGCAGAACTAACACAAAAGGAAAAAAAATACATGAGACAAGATCGAATAGAGCTATACACAAGAATAGAGCTATACACAAGAATAGAGCTATACACAAGAATAGAGCTATGCACAAGAATAGAGCGATACACAAGAATAGAGCTATGCACAAGAATAGAGCTATGCACAAGAATAGAGCTATACACAAGAATAGAGCTATACACAAGAATAGAGCGATACACAAGAATAGAGCGATACACAAGAATAGAGCTATGCACAAGAATAGAGCTATGCACAAGAATAGAGCTATACACAAGAAGAGCTATACACAAGAATATAGCTATACACAAGAATAGAGCTATGCACAAGAATAGAGCTATGCACAAGAATAGAGCTATACACAAGAATAGAGCTATGCACAAGAATAGAGCTATGCACAAGAATAGAGCTATACACAAGAATAGAGCTATACACAAGAATAGAGCTATACACAAGAATAGAGCTATGCACAAGAATAGAGCTATACACAAGAATAGAGCTATGCACAAGAATAGAGCTATGCACAAGAATAGAGCTATGCACAAGAATAGAGCTATGCACAAGAATAGAGCTATGCACAAGAATAGAGCTATGCACAAGAATAGAGCTATGCACAAGAATAGAGCTATGCACAAGAATAGAGCTATGCACAAGAATAGAGCTATGCACAAGAATAGAGCTATGCACAAGAATAGAGCTATGCACAAGAATAGAGCTATACACAAGAATAGAGCTATGCACAAGAATAGAGCTATGCACAAGAATAGAGCTATGCACAAGAATAGAGCTATGCACAAGAATAGAGCTATGCACAAGAATAGAGCTATGCACAAGAATAGAGCTATGCACAAGAATAGAGCTATGCACAAGAATAGAGCTATGCACAAGAATAGAGCTACGTACAAGAATAGAGCTACGTACAAGAATAGAGCTTCGTACAAGATTGGAGCTACGTACAATAGAGCTACGTACAAGAATAGAGCTACGTACAAGAATAGAGCGATACACAAGAATAGAGCGATACACAAGAATAGAGCTATGCACAAGAATAGAGCGATACACAAGAATAGAGCTATGCACAAGAATAGAGCTATACACAAGAATAGAGCTATACACAAGAATAGAGCTATACACAAGAATAGAGCTATACACAAGAATAGAGCTATACACAAGAATAGAGCTATACACAAGAATAGAGCTATACACAAGAATAGAGCTATACACAAGAATAGAGCTACACACAAGAATAGAGCTACGTACAAGAATAGAGCTACGTATAAGAATAGAGCTACGTACAAGAATAGAGCTACGTACAAGAATAGAGCTACGTACAAGAATAGAGCGATACACAAGAATAGAGCTATACACAAGAATAGAGCTACGTACAAGAATAGAGCTATACACAAGAATAGAGCTACACACAAGAATAGAGCTATATACAGGGAGTACCAAATCAATGTGCAGTGGTAGATATGTACACAAAGGCAGACAGAGAGAGGCAGAGAGAGAGAGGCAGAGAGGAAAGGGGAGAATTAAAAACAGATATAATCCCCAGAGTGAAACAACTGGTGGGAGTTACAACAACAAAACAACAAACACAATTTATCAGCTTCAGCTTCATGAGGATTGACAGAGCAGGGGGGAGATAGTCTCTCCTCTCCCCAGGAAAGACAGCATGACACAGAGCAGGGGGGAGATACCGTCTCTCCCCTCCCCAGGAAAGACAGCATGACACAGAGCAGGGGGGAGATGCTGTCTCTCCTCTCCCCAGGAAAGACAGCATGACACAGAGCAGGGGGGAGATACCGTCTCTCCCCTCCCCAGGAAAGACAGCATGACACAGAGCAGGGGGGAGATGCTGTCTCTCCTCTCCCCAGGAAAGACAGCATGACATAGAGCAGGGGGGAGATACCGTCTCTCCCCTCCCCAGGAAAGACAGCATGACACAGAGCAGGGGGAGATGCTGTCTCTCCTCTCCCCAGGAAAGACAGCATGACACAGAGCAGGGGGGAGATACTGTCTCTCCTCTCCCCAGGAAAGACAGCATGACACAGAGTAGGGGGGAGATACTGTCTCTCCCCTCCCCAGGAAAGACAGCATGACACAGAGCAGGGGGGAGATGCTGTCTCTCCTCTCCCCAGGAAAGACAGCATGACACCGAGCAAGAAAACAACAGAGATTCATAACAAACAAGGAGAAGTACTATATTTGTATGACTCAGATGTCCTGTAGCTACTGTACTAACTTTAAAGACCTGAGAAACAGATCCTCACTCACTAGCAAGACACTATCTTTGGAGGGGTCTACTTTATACTGAAACTTGCATGGGTTTACAACTCTAATGATTATTACAGCTCTAAATCAGAGTGATGTTGGAGAATAGAGAAGGGGAAAACACCTGCTTAGTGCCTAGTAGTGAGATATGTAACTCCATCATCCCCTTCTCCTTACCAGATGTTTGTCTCACCATGATCCCATTCCACACACTTAACGGCCCTCATCATCAACCCCCTGAAGACATAGATATAAAACCCAGAGAAGGGAGCTCCATGTAGTCACAGTGGGTAGAATTGGGTAATAGTCCCAGTCATGATGACACAGGTATACCCACCAGTCCCTGGGTTTAGACTTGACTCGGTGTCACTGTGGTTCACCATTCCCTCACCACGTTTCAGATTTAGGTCTTAAAATAAATGTTTGCAGTAGCAAACCGTGGCCCAAATATATATATATATATTTGGGATAGAGTCTCCTGGATATCTCTGTACACCATCAGGTTAAAATGATTCACTTTAGCTATGAGTAAACTGCACATTAGTCCAATTAGGCAGAACCCTGCGGACGGGACGGACACGGCTGGCCCTTACAACAGAGACACTGTCCTCTGTGGTAACATCCCAAATGGCACCCTATTCTCTACGTAGTGCACTACTTTTGACCAGGGCCCATAGGGAATAGAGTGTGATTTGGAACACAACCTGTCCTACACCACCAGGCAAGGCCAGACAGATTTACTGAGCTGGTATGAAAATATGAACAACTCTTGTATTAAATTATCTCAGATGTATTACTGTAGCCTTTCATAGTTCTGGAGTCTGGTCTGGTGATGAATTCTTGTTTCATAGCGCACAGACACGTCAAGGTTAGTAAAATACACTTTCCAAGGGAAACGCTTGCTGGTCCACTGTATTGGGTAATGTAACACGAGGAAGCGTGTGAGAGGCTGGGCATGGCATATATTAAATATGGACTATGGAGTGGGAGATGGAGAGAGGGAAAGCGAGGGAGAGAAAGATATGGTCTGTTCTGACACAAAAAAATAACAGCGTAAGAGTGCCATCTAGTGGTTGAACAATGCAGTCTGATTCCAAATGGACCATTTCTTTACACTGTTGGACAGATATATTATTCACCATTTTTCAAGAGGAAATAAAACAAACAGAGGAAGGATGAAGTGAAGGATTGTGAACTCAATATAGAGGGTCAAAAAATAATTGACTGCTTGTGTGTCTTATTTCCATCTGGAAGTATCTAGTCCAAACCCTCCTCCTCTCACCCAGGCAGTTGTAGAGTCCCTGGCTGATCCAGGCCAGGATGGCCAGGGTGATGAGGTCACCGAAGCTGGCGGCGATGGGCGTAGCCACGTTGTCGGGGTTGATGCCCGTCTTCTTGGATCCCACGATCACTCCCACCATGATGAAGCCTGGGATTCAGATGGTACAGAGGTCAGGGCGACACGCCTGCATATACCTCAACCTTCCATGTGTGTGTTTATTACGAATACACTGCTCAAAAAAATGAAGGGAACACTTAAACAACACAATGTAACACCAAGTCAATCACACTTCTGTGAAATCAAACTGTCCACTTAGGAAGCAACACTGAATGACAATACATTTCACATGCGGTTGTGCAAATGGAATAGACAACAGTTGGAAAGCACTGCCAGAGCGGAGGAGCACTGCCAGAGCCCTGCAAAATGACCTCCAGCAGGCCACAAATGTGCATGTGTCTGCTCAAACAGTCAGAAACAGACTCCATGAGGGTGGTATGAGGGCCCGACGTCCACAGGTGGGGGTTGTGCTTACAGCCCAACACTGTGCAGGATGTTTGACATTTGCCATTGAACACCAAGATTGGCAAATTCGCCACTGGCGCCCTGTGCTCTTCACAGATGAAAGCAGGTTCACACTGAGCACATGTGACAGACGTGACAGTCTGGAGACGCCGTGGAGAACGTTCTGCTGCCTGCAACATCCTCCAGCATGAACGGTTTGGCGGTGGGTCAGTCATGGTGTGGGATGGCATTTCTTTGGGGGGCTGCACAGCCCTCCATGTGCTCGCCAGAGGTAGCCTGACTGCCATTAGGTACTGAGATGAGATCCTCAGACCATATGCTGGTGCGGTTGGTCCTGGGTTCCTCCTAATGCAAGACAATGCTAGACCTCATGTGGCTGGAGTGTGTCAGCAGTTCCTGCAAGAGAACTGGCATTGATTGATGCTATGGACTGGCCCACCCGTTCCCCAGACCTGAATCCAATTGAGCACATGTGTGACATCATGTCTCGCTCCATCCACCAACACCACGTTGCACCACAGACTGTCCAGGAGTTGGCGGATGCTTTAGTCCAGGTCTGGGAGGAGCTCCCTCAGGAGACCATCCGCCACCTCATCAGGAGCATGCCCAGGCGTTGTAGGGAGGTCATACAGGCACGTGGAGGCCACACAAACTACTGAGCCTCATTTTGACTTGTTTTAAGGACATAACATCAAAGTTGGATCAGCCTGTAGTGTGGTTTTCCACTTTAATTTTGAGTGTGACTCCAAATCCAGACCTCCATGGGTTGATAAATTTGATTTCCATTGATCATTTTTGTGTGATTTTGTTGTCAGCACATTCAACTATGTAAAGAAAAAAGTATTTAATAAGAATATTTCAATTATTCAGATCTAGGATGTGTTATTTTAGTGTTCCCTTTATTTTTTTGAGCAGTGTATATAGCATGAGACCCATCAGCAGTAGGCGATAATATGTTGGGCTGTGACTGTTTGATTGTCTGAATGCGCACATTCCATATCAGAGTACATGTGTGTGTCCTTATCTATTTGTGTGTGTGTGTCTGTACCCTGCAGCATAGAGGCTATGAAGGCAGTGGCCACGCTGGCAGAGCAGAGCAGAACGGCATGACTCATCTGGAACTTCCCCTCTGGGATCCAACCCAGAACCACTGCCGCCACTGCTGCCAGGAAGCCTACTACTGTAGCCTGTACCTAGAAGGAGAGAGAGAGGATGACAGAGGGAGAAGGAACTTAGGGAATGAGAGAAAGGGAGAGGTGTGAGGGCAGGGTTAACAGGAATAACATCAACCTGTTTTAACAATGTTTTCCTATTATATGATACACTATCAACATGAACACACTCAGTCAATAATTACCACAAGTACTAACCAGAAGTACACATACTACGCAGAAAGACAGATCGGGAGATAAGGGTACAAATTCAAAACCGCTCGCCAATGATCCCTCTAAGATGAACACGGGCGCGCAGCTCCCCCGGGACTGCCACACAGAACAAATATTAGCTCACTGTGAGAAGCATGAGATTGAACTTTACTCAACTTTCTAGAGCAGTGTTCACCCAGGCATTCCTAGTTGATTGCAAAAGATTTCTGTAAAAAAAACAAAAAAACAACAACGATAAAGCCTAAAGTTCCTATTTTGATTTATTTTGGTCTCGGGCTGTTGGCGGTAGGTGAACCCGATTCAGCTGCCCTGCGCGCCGGGTGGGTGAACTGTTGCCATTTTGAACCATTTCATATATCTGGCCTGGAGAGCAAATCAAGTGCACTATAGTCCTACCTCTGGCCAATCAGATGGCTCAGATTACCATGTCTGCAGTAACGTAGAAGGCATAACAGAAAGCTACAGAAAAGTTGATACTGTGAGATTTCAAAACGTTTAAACCCATGACTAGAGAGGGACTCGATGAATACAGCAAAGAGCTGCTGTTTTTATGAGTGAGTTCATGTTCAAGTTCTTTCTGAGCACTGTCAACACTTTGTATTCAACACTTTTATAAGCCATAAAATGTGTGTTCTTCCTATTTCCACTCAGCGCTACAACAAGCACTGCAGCAGTAATGAATGAGTAGGAAAGTGAAACCTATAGGCTTGCGTTGTTATTATTAGCAGCTTGGGTCTTTTTTAAAATCCAGGAATATTTCACTTTCTCTGTTCATAGAAGTAACAACATGAATTTGTGCATGAGGCAGAAATAACGCGGGGCGACTCGAGTTTGCCATCAGCTGGAAGACGTTCTCCCTTTTTGGTCACGGTCAGTTGAAGAAAAGGAAAGCGGAGGGATATTTGGCCCGAACAACAATGCATTGGCAGGGTAATTCAAGCAAAGCCAATATGTGGTGATAATGTATTGGGCCAATAGCTTACTGCACAAACCTCATTGCTACAGTACCTTTTTTAATTGGTTAATATTGCATAGGCTTACATTTGTTATGTTGATCTTTTCTTAACATGACGTTTCCCTTTCCTGTGGCAATTGTGATCGAGTCAACACAATATTAACCACTTTCAATGTAACATACCGAAACACAACAAATTATGTAAGGTGATTGTTGTCGGCAAAACGCATTGGAGTAGAATTCTATTGCATTGACACGCACTGCTCAACTCGTACTCTACACAGACCTGTGCAGCATAACCAGAGCTGCAGTGGGCCTATATGCAAATAGACCATTGCCATATGGATCTGTGCCATTTACTTTGAACTGGACAGTGTTTACAGTATGAGCGGTCATGAGTAGATGCTCTTGTTTTGAAATCAAAGCGAGAGTTGCATGTAGCCACGTGCACATTCTGTTAATTTCCTTTGCTAGTTAATGAGTTATTAGCCCAGTTATAATTTGAGACAGGCTTGAATAAGCTAAGTAACCAATAGGCAGAGGGTAGCATAATTTGTCTGATTCTCTGTAATAATGGCATGGGAATAATAATACATTTTTATTTCTTTTGTAAAGTGGTTTCTTGCATCAAGCAACAACATTTTCAGTCACCTCCCTTTCCGATGGACAAGTGGATAAACAGGTTAATGTCAAGCCCTGCATGTTTTTTAAAAAATATCATGAAATGTAGGCCCACATTGAACACCACACATTGCCTGCTACTGTAGGATGAATGATAGAACAGCTAGATAAATGTAGATAAAAGATAAAATGTAATGGGTGCATTTTCTCCATAGTTTTTGATGGTAGGCCACTGGTAGATCAAACATCCATAGCAGCTTACGTGGCCACTGTTATAACTAACTTAAAGCGGGTGCAGCCTCAGTGTTCATATGAAACACGTGCTGGAAGTTGTACAACATTTTCACAACATTCAAGTTTGCTCTGAATTTTGCTCAGTGGCAAAAAACATTGCTGCTCACTATGAGGCGGACAGTGTGTGTGTTTACCTGTTTTAGTGCCAGGTTTCCTATGATCAGATTCCACTTCTCTATGGGAGAGTCCATCTTCCCCACATTCACCTGCACAGTGACAGACCACAATCAGCAACTCAAATCATTCATTATTCACTTGAATCTCCTACACAAATAACCTGTCCCAAAAAAACAGATCAATAACTACTTTGAACAGTTTGCAGGAACCGCTAATCAGATTACAAACTAATATGATTCAACTAAACACAATGTTCAATTGAGTGCATTGTTTCAGATGGGAAGGTTTGTGACTGTTCTTGTTCTCTTAGCAAAAGTATGCAGAGCTTAGCAGTTTCTCGTTCAGTGAACAGGGAGTGGAGATGAGGGAACAAGTGAAACACAACACTGAGTTTCTCTGTGTGAGACCGAACAGAATGATGTGAATGTGTATCTGTGAGGAAAGAGGAAGGGGAGGAATGGGCCAAACTGAACAAAGAGAGACTTCTGTCCAATCACTTCATCAACTTCTCAAACCCCAGATCATTTGAATAGGGGGAGAAAGAGAGGGAGGAAAAAAAGCGAGGAAGCAAGATGGGAGAACCAGAGTGTAATGGTGTGTGTGAGTGTATGTGTAAGATGGGAGAACCAGAGTGTAACGGTGTATGTGTAAGATGGGAGAACCAGAGTGTAATGGTGTGTGTGAGTGTATGTGTAAGATGGGAGAACCAGAGTGTAACGGTGTATGTGTAAGATGGGAGCGAGAGACAGAAATAGAAATACACTTGAGTAATGTAACCTGTGTATCACCTTAAAATGTACACGGTTGTGTCTGGCATTCACTGAACTGTGGTTTATATTCCTGAGAGCTTCTACCCAGTCCTCATCTGAGATTTCTGAACCAAGTTCTTGTTCCCAAGCCCTTTTAATGGTGTCTGTGGATACCTCTATGTGGGCCTGTAGCACATCATACAGTCTAGAGACCGACCCTTTTGAATGGGGTTTGACAAGGATCAGGCTATCTAATGTGGGATTATTTGTCTTAATGCCATACTGTGGGATATGTGTCCTTACGAAATTCCTGATTTGGAGGTATCTGAAAAAAATGTGTTGTTGGCATGTTGAACTTTCCCTGTAACTGTTGAAATGAAGCTAACTGACCATCCATGTATAAATGACCAATTGTTGTGAGCCCTTTCTCCCTCCACTGTGAAAACACCACATCATCCAATGCAGGGTAGAAAGCATAATGCAGGGTAGAAAGCATGAGTTAAGCAAATCGTGCTGTCAATGTATACAGTGGGTATATTAAGAAAATACCTAATCTGTTTCCAGATCCTAAGAGTATGACAAATGACTGGGTTAGAGTCATAAGTGGATTTTTTCACATATGATGGGCTATTAACAAGTGCAGGGAGTGAGGAACGTTGACAGGAGGCCTGCTCAATCAAAAGCCATGAAGGCATATCCTTCTGTCTCATCGCAGGTGAACTTTCCCTCCAGAAAGACACAATGTTCCGATTTTCAGCCCAATAATACAGTTTAAAGTGAGGAAGGCCAAAGCCCCCCTCTATCTTGTACTTGCATAAATGCTTCTTTGAAATTCTGGCTGCCTTGTTATCCCATAAAAATTTAATTATTATTGAATGCAGTTTCTTAAAATAGCTTTGTGGTATTAAATTGGGTAGACATTGGAAGAGGTAAAGAAACCTGGGTAGGACAACCATTTTAATAGCGTTTATATGACCAACCAAGGAGATTTGATTTGATTTGATAATTAAAAAAAATCTATATTTTGTTTGAACTGATATATTTTCATGTCCCAATTGACTTTCAATAGCTGATCAAGTTCTTGTCACTACAAAGCCAAGGCTTGTGAACTTGTCCATCTTGCCCAAGGAGCCGAATGTATTTATCAAGTTAAGTAAAGGGGGAATAGAAATGTTAGGCTTGGATGAAAACAAAAGAGGGACATTTTGTGCTGCATGTCTTTCATTTTAACCAGAGCGATATCGGCACATGCACGAATGAGAGTAGAAAGTGGTTCCATGGCTATAGCGAAGAGAGCAGGCGAAACAGGGCAGCCCCTGAACAGGCGGAATGACTTCGACATTTCCTGATTGGTTACCACGGACGCCATTGGGTGTGCATAAATAATTCTGATCCAATTAATAAATTCCTTTCCAAACGTGAAATGCTCCAGAACCGACATCATATACTTCCACTCAATCTGATCAAACACCTTCTCTGCGTCAAGAGCAATTACCACTGCCTCAACCTTATGATCATGATACATTACATTGAAAAGGCGTCTGAAATTGTAGTATATGTCGGCCCGGGATTTTATTTTTACCTTTATTTAACTAGGCAAGTCAGTTAAGAACAAATTCTTATTTTCAATAACGGCCTAGGAACAGTGGGTTAACTGCCTTATTCAGGGGCAGAACAACAGATTTTTACCTTGTCAGCTTGGGGATTCAATCTTGCAACCTTTCAGTTACACGTCCAATGCTCTAACCACTAGGCTACCTGCCGATAAAACCTGTCTGGTCAGGGTGTATTAAGTCAGAATTTTTTTTTTTCCAAATCGGTTTGCATTATCTTTGTCAACACCTTATTTTCTATGGGGAGTAACAACACGGGGCGATAAGACGACATCTCCATGGAATCTCTATATTTTTTCAAGATCAGTGCCATTGTAGCCTCATACAGTGTTTCTGGGAGTTTGGCATTTTCTTTGGATTGTTTAAACATTCGCAACATAAGTGGAGATAGCACTTCTTATAGAATTCTGCGCCAGTCTATTACATATCCATCAGGCACAGGGGCCTTTCTGTTTGGAAAATGTGCTATCGCTGTGTTCATTTCCTAGGAGGTTATCCCAGCATCAGATGCAGCAGCTGCCCCCCTGTCTAGTTTAGGAAGTTCACATTCAGTGAGAAAACGTTCCATAGTTTGTGGATCAGTAGCATCGCATTTTGATTGATATAGCTGAGTAAAACTGCGCAAAGCATTTATTAATATCCTGCGGATCTGTTACTATTTTACCCTTCGTCTTTTATTTTGTGAAAAGCTCTAGATGCCTGTACATGCCTTTGCTGTCTTGCTAATAATTTGTGGTTTGTCACCCAGTTCAAAATAACTTTGTTGCGTTCTAGCAAGTAAAGAGCCAACCGGTTTCGAAAGTATGGTATTGTATTCATATATTTCAACTTTGTGATCTTCTCAAGGACTACATTCGAGGAATTTGTCCTAAAAGCGTTCTCCTGTTCCCCTAACTCTCAATTTCTCTCATCCTAGTATTGGAGCGTTTCTTCCTCTCTGATGTATAATAAATAATGAAACCTCTAATCACAGCCTTTAGAGATTCCCAAAGGGTGGAGTCGTCAACATCCCCCGTGTCGTTAGCTCCGAAAGAAAAAGGCAATCTGCTCCTTCAAATACTGACAAAAAGTCTCACCTTTCAACAAGTATGCGTCTAAGCGCCAAAGTCGCCGACCTGTAGACATATTGTCGAGTTTCAGCACCATGGACAGAGAGTGGTCCGTAATTAGAATAGGGTGATAGGTTACCAACGCAGCTTGGAGTCCAACAAAAAAGTAAATTCTGGAATATGATTTATGAACTGACAAAAATAAAGAATAATGGTAATAAAATGCAAATGAATTACTCAAAAATCATACAATGTGATTTTCTGGATTTTTGTTTTAGATTCCGTCTCTCACAGTTGAAGTGTACCTATGATAAAAATGACAGACCTCTACATGCTTTGTAAGTAGGAAAACCTGCAAAATCGGCAGTGTATCAAATACTTGTTCTCCCCACTGTAAGTCCCAATATCTGATGGAAAAGACACAGGCAGGAAATTCAAACACATTCCTGGCCTGTATTTGGCCATTTAGCCGGTTGACACAGTCGTTCTGTATCCTCAGCCAGGGAGCTTGCTTGACAAGAACAGATCAGCCTCTTTAGGGTTGTCAAACGTACGTGTTGATCCCTCGACTGTCATCTTAAACCAGGCTGAGAAGAGGAATCCATATCGCATGTTTGGCGCCCTGCATTTGTTTGCGTAACTCATCATACTCTTTCCGTTGGTTCCTCACCTCCAAGGTAAGATCTGGGTAGAAAGACAACTTCAACGGAGCCAGGGTAAGGGGGAACTTTTAACTAGCCAGCTTGAGGATGAGATCCCTGGTCTGGGGATAGTGCAGCCGTGCGATGAATGGCCTTGGTTGCGCACCCTTGGCCGGCTTCGTTGCCTGTGATCTGTGTGCGCGGTTGATCAGGATGGCCGTTTTGAAGTGTTCACTCCCCAGCAATGCCAGAATCAGCTCTGAGACAAATTCAGTGGGTTTCCCTTTCTCAGTGTCCTCCTGGATCCCACATATTCGGATGTTCTGGCGTCTTGAATGCCACTCGAGCATTTCCAAATGGGCGTTCAGGGTTTTGTTGTCATTTTTGAACGTTGTGCACTGTTTCTCTGTCCTGTAGCCTGGCCTCGTGACTGGCTGTCGTCTGCTCAACCTCATGCACCCAGCCCTTGGCTGCCGTCACAGTTTCAGTCAAAGTCCCAATACTCTTTGAGATATCAGCTAACCTTGTGTCCACCTTCTTGCTTAGTGAGTTTATAGCAGCCAGTAGGTCACTGAGCAGGTTCAGTGGAGAACTCTTGGGAGATAGCATCTTCAGCTAACTCCTCGTGGGTCGGCGATGTTGAAATTGGTTCATTGTCCATCTCATTCAAATTATCTTGTTTAGCTCCCCCTTTTTTGGTGCCTTTTCTCTTTGTCATATTGCCAGACAATGTTTTAAGTTATAAGTTGTGAGAGGTTAAGATAAATAAGAATTTGTTTCAAAATTGAGCGGAGCACTAGCAAAGCACGTCTACTCCATAGCACGCTCTCTAGCGCCTCCCTGTGTGTGTGTGTGTGTCTTACCGCGGTGGATAGTCTGGATGCGAGGGTCATCTCCAGGTTGCCCTTCAGGCCCAGCAGAGCCGGAACCAAGATGAAGATCTCTGTAATGTACTTAAAGGCATCCCAGTGCTGGGGGAGAGAGAGAGAGAGAGAAAGAAAGGAGAGGAGACAGCGATATTAGACATGTCATTGTTGTTGATAGTCTATTGTTGGCTACTGGCTAGTACAGAGCAGATGGGAGCTTACTATTTGTTCATTGTCAGCTTGTCTTTATTAGAAAGTTGTCCCCATTCAAATATTTACATTCAAATGTTATATCAAAATTAAATAAGGCGAAATGCCATAGCTTCCAGTCATAGGTTCCTTCCTAGTAGCCTATCCCTACTAGTATTGGCTGAGTGGCTATGAGAATCCCTTTAACAATGTCATATCAATATACAGATATCCCTTTATCACCTTCCTTGAAAGCTCTTACAGCCATTTACTCTGGACTACATAAGTAAACAATACAAACCAATTGATTTAAACTGTGCCAAATCCACCTCCTCTACCTAATTGAACTTCACATGCACTAGCCCACACCCCAGTCTCAACAGGACCTATGCTCTACCATTCCAGTCTCACCTGTACTATGTCCAGCACCATCCCTGCCGACACCGTGCCGAACCCAGCCAGCAGGAAAGGCACCACAATCTGCAGTGCCATGGCCAGAGGCGACTCCTTGGGCATATTCCGTGTGGGGGGCCTCTGACTCTCCTCTTCCTCCTTCTCCTCGTCATCACCCTCCTCCCCTGAGAGTGTCCCCTCAGGGAGCATGGGCTCAGTCTCAGAGTACCGCACATCCCCACCGTCTGACAGGCTAACGGATGTCCGCGCTACCCGGTCCGAGTGCCGGCGCACCTCCAGGTGAGGGGGGTCAGGCCGGTAGCCGTTCCCATCAGGTTTGGGCCCCAGGTCGGCCATGGCCAGACCACGCTCCTCCTGGAGCTTGGTGTATCCCGTAGGGACCATGGTTTGGAACACAGAGGGGATCCACCCGGTAGGCACTGGCTTCAGAGAGAGACTTCTCCAGCCACCGGTGGCTCCGCTCATACGCACCACTAGGCTAGGGCCCAGAGAGTCGCCCAGTGTGTGGATGTTCATGCTAAGCAATGCTGCTGATGAGTCCGCAATGTCTCATCTCCATTCATTCAGGCGGGGCAGTGTGAAAGAGGGCAGGCAGGGCTGGTTAAATAGGAAGAGGGGCATCCATGTCCACTACGATCAGCCCTGTGGAGACCAGCCAAGGAGAAAGACTGTCACTGTTCTCTCCAGCTCATGCAAGCAAAACAAACACAAATTATAGTCTAGCTATTCTCCCCGGGGCAAAGGCAAACCACATTTAATTTTAAACAGACTAGATAGCCTACATTGCTTGTTTTGGTTCTGTTATCAGAAGACCCTGAGGCTGAGGAGAGGAGGAGCGGTCTACACATTGCATGCTGATTAATAACCCACTATCTGGTTGCTTTCAGGTAGGCCTATTGTATGTCTGGTTGAATGTCTCTGAAAACCTGCACAAATATGATATCAAAGTGCATATGTGTTGTCTATGATTGTATTTATTTTTAAATTACATAACATAAGCTCTGCTTATGACCAAGTCTTGAAACAGTGAAATACATAAGCAACATTCTCTGCTTCTCTGGCCAATATAATTCAACACAACTTTTCTCCTCGGATAAATTGATATTTTGGAAAATGTAGAAAGCTATGCCATATGGATAGTTCCATAATAAATGATTGTTTTTACATTGGAGAGGCCCATGTGGCACCAGCAAAGGAAAAAGACGGTTGATGTGTTAGAAATCAGTCTGTCTGTCAGTCTACGTGCGTACTCAGTCAGAACCAGGCTAAAAGCTCTCACTAAGTCCTGCGTCTAGGTGGATAGATATTTCACAAGTTTTTAACACCAATAGAACGGGTAGCAAACTGAAAAGCGAATTTGACAAGGAAGTGAAGAATAACTGCGTTATCCCGCTTTTAAATAATAGTTTTATTACCGTTATCACGTTTATGTGTAAATGTTATTCTGGCAAGGCAAATCTAGCCACATAAACAGCTTGATGGATGCTAACGCGAGCTAACATAACGTTAGTTGGCTAGTAGTACCTCCAAGGTAGCTAAACAAACAGGAGAAAAGCAAAAATGCTTACCTATACAGGGGAAATGCGCTTGACTTAAGGAAGTTGATACTAATTTAGACTGTTTTATTTTCCCTTTTCTGTTCCGGATTTCTCTGAAGGATGCCCTTTTCCTTTTTGACACTAAGCTCGTCGCGTCACAGGAAAAGTGCCACACAGACTAGTAGTACGCAGGCGCAGAGCACACCTTGTCGCGACATCTGGCAGGAATGTCTTGACCAGGGGCCACTAGTCGTGTCCTTATACAATGAGTTCAGGACATTTATGTCAAGGACATCAAATAGGCGCAGATTCCTATGCGTAAATATGCTATTTGAAATATGAATTCACAGTTTGTGATTTTGCATTGATGCGCTTGTTACAAAACAGCTATTCTGAAATTGTATTGTGTTATGACATAATATATGCAGTAGTTGCAATCAATATACAGGTTCGTCAATTTATAATCCATTAACCCAAAGGGAAGTATGACAATGTTTTGAGTTTTGTCACCCCGAAACAGTAGAAGGCGCTATACACCAATGGAATGTAGGTTTTCAACCTGTGATCCAAATGTTGAAGCAAGGACAGTCGAAACATGACTCGAAATTTGTTTTACCGAGCTGCTAATATTGTCCAACTCAGTAGGTTTACACTTCTAGCTGGGTCAAGGTTACTTTGCACGCAAACTCAAGCAGAGCCACCGACTGTCAGACAGCAAAACAATGGAATAAGGTATTCAAGTTGTCAGCAAACTAACAAAGCTAGCTAGCTTGACAACTCAGTGTTTGATTCCTGTGGTCAAAGAACTTATGCATTGGTCGGCGACTCTTTTGCAAAAGGTGTGCCCATTGTACATAAACTGTCCATTTTGGGCACGCGCTTCCATCTCTTTAATATATAAACGGATCACCTGAAACTTTAAATGGTGTATCTAGCTAGTAAGCAGTATGTCCTATAAAAATCTCACTATTACACTTCAGGTACACCGTGCATTGCTCGGTACTGTGCATTGATTTGTGTTCCTCTTTAAATTATTCTTGCTACTGTAACTGTAATTACATGTGCAGGAGAATAATCCTGAACAACCCCAAGAAGAGGAATGCCCTGTCTCTGTCCATGCTGGAATCACTGAGAAGCAACATCCTGGCTGACATCGACAGCGACAACCTCAGAGTCATCGTCATATCAGGTAAGATACCACCAGAGTGCTGATCCATGATCAGATGTGCCCCTTGGTCCCCCCTTCATAAACACTGTTGTATTGTGTTTTGTGTGTTCCAGCTAAGGGACCAGTGTTCTCCTCTGGGCATGACCTGAAGGAGCTGACGTCAGCACAGGGCAGAGATTACCACACCAAGGTGTTTCAGGCCTGCTCAGAGGTGTGGTTCACTGTCGTACTGTATACAAATATACTGTACACACATCATCATCATCATCATCATCATCATGATTGCCGATCGCTCCAGTCGTGTATGATTGTCCTCCATAGAGTGTTCTATTTGGGGGTCTTCAGATGGCTGTGTACATACAGTACACACACACATTCTCATCTACAAACACACTCATACCTCTTGTTGTTATTGAAGGTTATGACCCTGATACAAGACATTCCCGTGCCTGTGATTGCCATGGTGAATGGGGTTGCCACAGCAGCAGGATGCCAGCTTGTTGCCAGTTGTGACATTGCCGTGGTGACGGAGAAGTCCACCTTCGCCACGCCAGGGGTCAACGTGGGTCTGTTCTGCTCAACACCAGCCGTGGCAATAGGAAGAGCTGTCCCCAAGAAGGTAAACACACACGCACACAAACACACTCTGTGTAGCACTGATATATTCTGATATTTTACAGGTCGCCATGGAGATGCTGTTCACAGGAAGCCCGATCTCGGCACAGGATGCTTTGAGGCACGGGCTGGTCAGTAAGGTGGTTCCTGAGGAGCGTCTAGAGGAGGAGACGTTAGCCATCGCACGGCGGGTCTGTCAGGCCAGCCGGCCCGTTGTAGCCCTTGGCAAGGCCACCTTCCACAGGTGTGTGTGTCTCTCACTCCACAGATGTTTTACCACACTGTAGCACTCAACCCTTCTGCCTATGTATTCATTCCTTGTTTGCATTACGTTTTCATGTTCTTGTTGGTTTGAGTGGATATCCACTGATACACTTGCATGCAAAAAGACAGCAAAAGACTCCCTATTTTTTTGTCTAGAAAGATAAATACTACATGTGCAGTTTTATACATATTTCAATCATAATTTCATTTTTTTCCTCTCCCAGACAGATGGCCCAGGGGCGGGATGCGGCCTATGCTACAGCCTCTCGTGTCATGGTGGATAACCTGGCTCTCAGAGACGGACAGGAGGGGATACGGGCCTTCATAGAGAAACGGAAGCCTGTGTGGACAAACAAAGCAGAGAAGGCCAATGACGAGTAATGTCTGCTGGGCTGGCCTACCATGGCCTGTGAGGGGTGCACGGGCTGGTGAGGGATGCTCGGCCTGCTCGAACCAGGGACCCTCTGCACACATCAACAACTGACACCCTCAAAGCATCGTTACCTATCGCTCCACAAAAGCCACAACTACTTCAAGGTCTCAGAGCGAGTGACGTCATCGATTTAAACACTATTAGCGCGCACCCCACTAACATGCTAGCCATTTCACACCAGTTACATCAGCAGCCTCTGGAATGGAGAGGGAGCCTGTGGATGGTTGAGGTGTTAAACTCAACCTGAACCCATCACAGAACACATGCTCGAGGAGGACATTTAGATATGAAATCCCTGTTGATTATTGTAGTGATCATCTGATGAAGGGATACTGCAGGGCTGTCTTCATATATCCCCTTTGGAGGGGATGAGGTGAAGGGTCTTGGAAAGTTAGATACTTGAGATACACCCATGGTCAAGGGACTTACACAGTACATAGATTGGGCACTTCTTGTGAGACAGAATGTAAATGTTTAAAGCAGCCATCTGCAGTTGAGACCATTAAAAAGCGGTCACTCCGCCACTGTTTTGGTAAAAAGCTGATGGATGGAACTGGAGAAATGTAACCACTCTAAAATTCATAGACAGAGCTATGGATGCAAGGACTGACCGTCCATGAGATACAAATGTGTTTTGAGGCTATACATTGCTTACGAAGGTGTAAAACAGGCTTATATTTGTGTTTCTGATAGGATACGACAATAAAACTAAGCTCATGAGGAATGGAGTAGGTTTTATTCTTCAGTTCTGTATCCAATTTTCAAAGAAAATAGATTAAAAGGGAAACGAGTAGCTCTCGTCGTTGATAAACTATATATTGATAACCAGTTGTTCAGAGACACAAAGACTACTCCATGGCTATTTTAAAAATGACAAAGTTCTCATCGATGAGGAAAATAATGAAACATAATTCTAGCCCGGTTATGGGTTGTAACAACACAATAAATAAAATAAAGCTTTTGTATATATCTTCACATATAACTAATTGGAACACACAAGCACTAATTCAACATGGTGAAGATAAAAACTATGTAAACAGAAGGCCCAGTATGTGTGGATGGTGTGGTGTGTGTTTATTTTTTATTTTATTTGTTATGCTTGGGAAAGTTGAGTGATGAAATGGTTGCATATCCCAGAACCAATGTATTGCTGTGAGCCGGGGTATGAGAGGGCTTTTAATGTTGTTCAGATGATGGATATACTTTTAGAATGAATTATACGTCTTGTTTATTTATTGTCCTATCATGGTGGAACAGTTTTAAAATAAATTATACACTTGATTTATTTATTGTCCTATCATGGGGAACTACATTTTTAAAATAAATGATATCTAATTATTTATTTATGATCCTAATTTAATGGTACGGTCCACAACCCTATACCCTACACCCACCTGAATGACCCAGATAATGAGAAATCCCTAACTGTTTTAAGGGCCTGCTCTAAGCGGTCTGTATGCAGCCAAAATGCGGTCAGAGACCAAGAGCAGCACTGCCCCCTCAAGATTCTGAGCCTGCTTGGCAGGGTTGGTCCTGCAAAGCCAAAGCCCCCTAAAGGGAGAGCATAATATACAAGGACATTCTCAAAGCTGCTAATGAGAACCTTAACGACCTTGTACCTAGCCGGTGGGAGTTCCGGTGGGGTGCCCCCACCCAGGCAGTGGCAGTGCTGGCAACACTAGCTGCAGTAACCCATGGCGAGGGGGTCACACTCGGACATTCAGAGAGGGGGTATAATATTGTGACCCTGGTGGCACAAAATCAAAAGTCTGACTGCATGGAGATGCTTGGGAATATGGTCAATACGGGGGACCGTATTGTGGGTGTTTCAGGGAAAAGGTGTACATTTGACCTCCATCATCTAGGATGTGACAATGGTTCATAAAATCTCTCAATTTCTGCCCATTTTTTTTGCACGGTCTTGCAGGCCTTCTCATGCAGCTGCAACAGTAAGTGCATTTGTAAATCAGGACCTTTGTTGAGTTGGGCTCTGGGATGGTGCAACTGTTGAGAATGTGAGTTTATGGTTGTGTGGGGGGGAAAGGGTTGAGTGTGTGTGGGTGTATGTGTGTATCCCACAACTGTTGCGAATGTGAGTTTATGGTTGTGTGGGGGGGAAAGGGTTGAGTGTGTGTGGGTGTATGTGTGTATCCCACAACTGTTGCGAATGTGAGTTTATGGTTGTGTGGGGGGAAAGGGTTGAGTGTGTGTGGGTGTATGTGTGTATCCCACAACTGTTGCGAATGTGAGTTTATGGTTGTGTGGGGGGAAAGGGTTGAGTGTGTGTGGGTGTATGTGTGTGTCCCACAACTGTTTGCGAAGGAGTAAAAGATGTTAGGGACAACAGAGGATGATCCACAGCAAAATATAATACAAATTGAGGTGAGGGCGATGGAAATGCATTTGGCAGTTGATCTACTTCAATTTGGTAAATGGCACTGTGTGCCCCTTTCGAAGGATGGATCCTAGTCTGTTCAGGGCTATGAGATGTGGGGGGTCGGAGGTGGTCTGACGGGCATTGGGATGATGGCCCAGCTCGGGATGAAAAAAAAACAATGTTAAAAACAATGTATGTAGCATTCAAATGACCTCTAATGTATTAAACAAAAATTAAATAAATTTACTAAAGAACTGATGAAGCCAATCTTCCAATTATTTTATATTTACTCATTTAAACATAATAGGCCCAAATACATGAATGGGATGCAGAGGTATTGTATAATATATCCTGTGTTTAGTTCAGCCTGCACTGGTTAAAGACACGTTTTGTGAGAGGTTACCTGGTGGCCGTGGGATTGAGGCATCCATTGAATGTTTAACAGTGGCTGTACTACCACCAAAGACAGTGCTACTAAAGTACAGTAATGTTCTATGCATTAGCACTGTACCGCCACATGATGGCACCATTGTATCCCTTGAGAAGCAAAGGTTTGATGAAAGGCAAATTGAGTGGAATGTTCAGAATGTAACTATTGCTATGACCAAATTCCTAGTTTGGCCCACAATACAAATATTTTGGTTGCAATAAATAAAGTACAAGACAATGTGCTAAGTGAAAAATAACATGCAATACTCTTAGTAAAGCACTTAGGGGTCCTGGAAAATTGGCCTGGATAATCCTTTAAGAGAAAATGGTCTGTAAAATTTAGACGAGGGTGTTGGCAGCTGCATAGGGTTGGAAGAGGTTGCAATTAATTTTGACTGAAGTTGCTCTCCACTAGAGGGTAGTGTTTCCTCAAATATCAGCAGATGAATAACGTTGGCACTTCTTATCCCCTTTTCCAGTATCCGGCCTGAGCTTTGTGATCCATGCATGTAGAATATGTACGAAGACACTTCACTGATGTATGAAGGGAATAGCAATAACATTCTTACAGAAATAAATCTACAGACACATGATCAGAAATGCACACCCCAATTTGTTTTATTAAGTAAAGAAAAGTCTGAAGAATGACCTGAAACTATTTTGCAATTAATTATTTAACAAAAAGAAGGAATGACTTATTTGCATGTTCAAATAATAACAGCATAATTATAACTGTTTGAGAATGATAAGCATTGTATCAAAAAGTACATAGTTGAGAATCAGCAATAAAAGGGGAGGTGGTTGAATATGTATTTAAATGTGTGACGTCACACTACAAAGTAGTATGTACAGGTCAGTAAGTATTGATTTAATATGTAAGTGCTGGTAACTGAACAGCAGTGAATGTGACTGCTGAAAATACAAGACATGAGTTGACAATTAAAGCATATTGCGGCTTAGTAAGTACTTCCACACCAGTACACATCATCTATAGAAACCTCTTGCAGAAAGCTGACACTTTTACTCTGTGGTGATGAAAATACCGTACTGTTAATATGCAATTAATGTTCATGTAAACTTTTCAGAGGGAAGTAAATCGTACATAACTTCAGGGGAGAAAAGGGGTGTTTTTCCTACGGACGACAAAATAGTTCACTGTTACAGTCTCAATATGGGGTATAAAGCCGACACTGGCCTCGATACCCAAACATACTGTACACACTATTTGGGTTACAGAAATGCTTTGCAATGACTAGAAATTACAGTGGTCGCTAAACTGAGCGACAGAATAATCTCAATGAAAAAATGAAAGTTGAAAAAAATGGTCCTTATACAGTGGAGGTGCTTCAAAATGTAAATGATTTATTTTCGACAATGATTTTAAATCTGCACTGATCCGTAATTCTATTATTTGACAAAGCTTTGTTTCTTCTCTCAGAAAAATAAGATATTCACAAGCATATAGAGTAAATTGACCTCTAAAGTAGATGTTTTGGAAGTAACTCATAAAAAAATAAAGATGGAAAAGAAAAAAGGAATCATTGAGTTTGTCTCGCCAGGAGAAGTGTCCCCGTCTACTCCGTATAACTCCGTATATTAACAAAACATCATTTACTGTACATTTTCAACTCTAATATATATATATATATATATATATATATATATATATATATATATATATATATATATATATATATATATATATATATATATATATATATATATATATATATATATATACACTTTTAACTCCTGTCGTTAATGATTTAACATCCAAAAAATAAAATAATCAATCTTCAGTGGGTTAAAAGGGATCCATAAAAACGTCAAAAGCTGGTATCCTGCAGCATTCACGATGCAGTATGACTTTACGGGTCAGAACGTCACATATAAAGCACAAACAGACCAAACTAAAACTCCTTAACCCCAGTAGGACTACCGCTGGTCTCTGCTGCCACAGTGTCAGTGACTAAACCTCAGTGTCTTTCTATCCCTCTCTCCTCCTATCACAGCAACATAGACTCCTGCATGGTGAACGCCTCTGGTGCGTGCCTGTAGTGTTGTCCTCCGAACAGCGGGGGGAGCTGCTGCCTCATGGTGGGCTGCTGCTGCTCGTGGAACTGTGTCCTGTAGTGAGCCAGGCCGTCAGGGCCGGGGGGGAAGGTGAACTCCTGCACGGGGGACATCTGGGCCCTCTGGAAGCTGGGGGATCGGGGTACACCTCCAGGGGCACGTGTCATGTCACCACCTTCCTGCTGCCTCCACGGCTGCACCTCCACTGCCCCTCCCCGGCCTGGCCCCTCAGACAGGTAGGGTTGTGTCTGCTCCCCTCTCCTGTGCCCCTCGTACCTGTTGTAGGCAACAGTAGGGTACACCGGATAGGCGGCTGCAGCGGAGGTGAGCCGTGTGGGCTGGTGCAGGTATGTGGAGGCGTTACTACCAGGGCTGTCCAGCTGCTGTATGGTGCGGGGGACCTGCGGGGCTACAAGGGTCCGGGGGGGCTGGGCTGAGCTGGGAGGCTGCCTGTGGGTGGTGGCATAGGAGTTGTTCATGAGGGCCTTCTCCGGAGAGTGGCTGGGCCGCTGGGTGGTGACGTACGCCCTCTCCCCATACATCAGACCCATAGGTGGGGTGCCTCGGGAGGGCGGGGGGCCGTAGTGCCTGTCCTCTCCCAGTCCCCTCTGCTCAAGGCTCACACTGTATGGGGGGTAGTGGAGTGGCACCATAGCAGGCCGGCCGGGGGAGTACTGCTGGGGGGGCGTGTGGTACTGGCTCTGGCCGTTGGGGTGGACATAGGGTTTACCCCCCGCAGGGCTGTTGAGTGACAGAGCAGCAGGGATGTGGCGTTTGGCCTGCCTACCCACTGGTCCTTGCAGTCTGGGGGTGGGGGGTAGGGATGGCGATGGTGGCCTCTCCAGCTCCTCCACAAAGTCCTGCTCTGCCCCCCCGGGCACGTTGTCGTACTGAGAGGAGTTGGAGCCGCGGTTGGAGCCTGGGATCAAGCCCCTGGAGCGGGGCCGGGGGTTGAGCAGCAGGGTGTCATCAGGGCTGGAGGGATCCGGGGAACCACCGCGGCTCAGCTGGATCTCCCTGGCAGCCGCTGCCTTGGCCGCCTCCAGCTTGGTCTCGGACGGCTTGACCCAGCGCGGGGCGATGTCTTTACGGGAGCTGCTGGAGGCGGCATTGGAGTTGTGATTGGCCGTGGCGTGGTTCTGAGGCTTCCCTCCATCCACCACTTTTATAGGAGGGTTGTTGTGTGGCGAGGGAGAGGGCGCTGGGGACGGTGTAGGTGTGGACCCTGTCTCTGGAGTCGCAAGGGGGGGTACAGAGGGCTGTTTGCAGTGGGGGTCGATGTGGACGGAGGGCTGTTTGCAGTGGGGGTCGAGGTGGATGGCGTTCTCTCCGGACCCCCGTGATCTGGCCTCCCTCTTCTCAGCCTTGTGCTGCCGGACCAGCTTCTCCAGGGAGCCCCTGCCCGCCCGGTTGGGGGGTTGGCTGTCCCGCTGGTGCTCGAGGGAGGGGCTGGGCGCTTTTGGGGGCTCGGCCGGCTGGGCGTGGCTCTGACCATTCGCCACGTGGTTCTGGTTCACCGCCGGCTCTGGGGGAAGCTGCCCAAGAAGCTTCTTGGGATACTCGTCCTCTTTACCTGCACAGATACAACAGACAGACGGGTTAGAGCACCTGGAGGGAGAACACAAAACGGAAAAGGCATGTTTTCAAACGAAGAATATTAAAAAAAGGGCAATATGGATTCATGCAACATCACTGCCGACGGGGGGTGAAAATAAAGAGAGAATTACATTCACCACAACACTGAATAATCACGTCTCCACAGGCGAGAAACCAACCAAGGACATAACAAAACACAACATCTGAAATAGATATCTGATATTAAAATCCCAGAGCGCGAGCCAGAGGCGTCCAATTAGGAAGTGCCATTCAAAAGTGTAGACTGAAATAATGTGTTTTCACTCAGTTTCATTAAAATGTAGGTAGCTGCAGCAGCAGGCCGACCTCAAAAGGTCAGACTGAAATGAGCTACCGGACTGTCCTTAAAGACTTTACAAGCACTTGTAAGAAGTAAAGTAGGAAACGTGGCTCAGTTAGCAGTCAAGGACAAACAACATAAATATCTCAACTCCATGCTGTTTTAAACTATATTACTTGATGAGTATATTATTATTATTATTATTATTATTATTATTATTATTACTACATGAAAATAAAGTGCAGTACAGGTGACACAGATACACAGAGAAACAGACAGTGAAGGTGGGACACTGGATGTGTTGGGCTCTGGTAGGAACAGTGTGTCCACAATCACCATAGAAACCAGGAGACACGAGCTGGAGAAGAGGAAGTGATGTGACAGGACCAGGATGTGTTGTGAGTTTGAACCAGGAAGTGCTGTCACTGACTGTTATTAATCCACAAACTAAAGTGGCTCTCTATTGTGTAAGAATGTGTCCCATTTCCCTGTCCTTAGACTGAACGGGTGAAAACAATATGGAGAAACTCTGCCTGTAAGTCACAGCATCCATCATTCCTACACAGCTTCCTGTCCTTCTCTAGTTTCACTTAGAACCACTAATCTGAAAAGCCTGGATAAGGGAAATAATGGCTCTTAGGTTGGGGATAAAGGAAAGGAGACAAGAAGTCAGAAGCCATTCAAATGTATTGGGACCCAGCCGAGATCAGTGCTTTATTGCTTTCACCCACCCAGTCTTCTCAATTTGGACTCAGGAGAGGAAGCCGCTTGAGAGTATTGAGGATTCACCCAGGAAATATGTGTTCACTGATACAGGTGCTTAAGGGTTGCCAAGTTAAGGGTAGGATGCAGTCCCCACCCCACAATCAAAACGTAAACACAGACAACAACCCATTCAAACCTTTGTTTAGCCTCTTATTAAAAACCTCATCCAGCAATTTAACTGTCAAAGTTGGAAGAGTTCTGGGTTGAAGATGAGCTCCGAGTGCTGCAGTCGAACAAAAAGCCTCCTCTGTTGGATGATACTTATTATCCTGACACCAGGAAGAGAAAATAGCTCTCTCACCGTGTGTGTGTGTACACACACAACCAGGGTGGTAGGATGCCACAGTACATTAGGACATTTGGAGGTTAAGCCATTATGTAGTCTACAATGTTGAGCGGTGACCAGTCAAAGCTTTAGGCGAGATGTATCTTACTAACTGAAAGTATCGACTCAAAGTATCTTACTAACTGAAAGTATTGACTCAAAGTATCTTACTAACTGAAAGTATTGACTCAAAGTATCTTACTAACTGAAAGTATCGACTCAAAGTATCTTACTAACTGAAAGTATTGACTCAAAGTATCTTACTAACTGTAAAGTAGGAATTAAAGTATCTTACTAACTGTAAAGTAGGATTTAAAGTATCTTACTAACTGTAAAGTATTGACTTAATATATCTTATTAACTGTAACGTATTGACTTAATATATCTTATTAACTGTAAAGTAGACTTAAAGTATCATACTAACTGTAAAGTATTGACTTAAAGTATCATACTAACTGTAAAGTATTGACTTAAAGTATCATACTAACTGTAAAGTAGGAGTTAAACAGTTACTACTGTATTGATAATGACTATCTACAGTACCTCGCTAAAAGCAGGCAAAGACAACGAGTGTGGTAGTAATAGAGGAGGATAATCCCTCCACTACAAGACTCCAAGGTAGCTTTACCAATAGTAGCTTTACCAACAGTAGCTTTACCAACAGTAGCCTGGTCTGAGTTGCAGTAGCTACCGCACAAGGTTGCGGTAACATTGTGAGAATGCTCTGTAAGAAAACCCCAGGGCTGCTGGGTAGACAGGCGACAGACAGACGTAAAACGGAGGGACAGGCGGAGGAAGGGAGGGATGGACAGATGAAACAGGGGAACACCAGTCAGGATAGCCCACCGGTTACTGTCGTAGGAGGGGATGTGGCCCCCACTCCCACCCACACTTTTGTAGGCTGGGCCGAACCATTGGGAGAAGAGGGAGAAGAGGCAGATTAAGCAAGAGACAGAAAGCAAGATGAGACAGACTGCTATCACTAATTACTACTACCACTGGTAATACTACTACATAGCAACCAGCAGGAGAGCTGTGTGTGTGTGTGTGTGTGTGTGTGTGTATGTGTGTGTGTGTGTGTGTGTGTGTGTGTGTGTGTATGTGTGTGTGTTTGAACTGGAACTGTGTGATTGAAGGGGAATGTAAGTGAAGTAACATATGCAGGGTGATACATCCGTGTGTGTGTGTGTGTGTGTGTGTGTGTGTTGATATTTTAAGCTTGTGTGTGGCAGTTGTCTAATCTGCATGTGTGGGACAAATGTATAGCCTACTGTAATCAGTGTGTATGAGAGGTGTTGGGGGCAGAAGGCTACCTGGTGCGGCCAGCTCCAGTTTGGACCTCCTTAGCTCCACCATGTTGTTCTGCAGCTGCTCAATCACAAAGTCATCCTCATAGAAGAAGTCCTTGGCCAGAGTCACCTGCAGAAACTCAACCAGATCCTCCATAGACAGCTTCAACAGGTGCTCTGCAAGCAAACACACACACACACACACACACACACACACACACACACACACACACACACACACACACGGTGTGAGAACAGTTTCTCCTGTGCAGTTTGAGGACAGTCACAGATCTTAGAGGTTAGCGGAGGTGGTTCAGTGAACATGATGAGCAACTTTGCCTGAGACCTGAAACTGGGGCTTTAGTTCAGCGGGCTAAAACCAGGTGGTCACAATAGCACTGTTCTGGTCTTACTCTTGTGCAGTTTGAGGACCGTGTAAGACATGGCAGTCAGAACTCTCTCTCCCTCCAGGATATAGATGTCCCAGATCCGCAGGGTCAGGGTGAAGGGGGTCTGAGGGAGAGATTGGAAGAGAGACAGAGAGAGGAAGAAAGATGATGAAGAAGAGAGAAAGGGAGAGAGAATGAGTGAGCCAGAATGGAGGAGAAATAAATATATTTTCAAAATATAATTGAACACTTTCTTTAGCGCAACACGCGCAGTAGGCATGGTGTGATAATGACTGATGCTTTACAAAGACATATTTAGAAAAGCTGCAGACCTAAAGGATACAGAGGGAAGGGGATGTGATTCAGACACTCACCCTGTCTAACATACTGATACAGAGGGAAGGGGATGTGATTCAGACACTCACCCTGTCTAACATTCTGATACAGAGGGAAGGGGATGTGATTCAGACACTCACCCTGTCTAACATACTGATACAGAGGGAAGGGGATGTGATTCAGACACTCACCCTGTCTAACATTCTGATACAGAGGGAAGGGGATGTGATTCAGACACTCACCCTGTCTAACATTCTGATACAGAGGGAAGGGGATGTGATTCAGACACTCACCCTGTCTAACATTCTGATACAGAGGGAAGGGGATGTGATTCAGACACTCACCCTGTCTAACATTCTGATACAGAGGGAAGGGGATGTGATTCAGACACTCACCCTGTCTAACATTCTGATACAGAGGGAAGGGGATGTGATCCAGACACTCACCCTGTCTAACATTCTGATACAGAGGGAAGGAGATGTGATTCAGACACTCACCCTGTCTAACATTCTGATACAGAGGGAAGGGGATGTGATTCAGACACTCACCCTGTCTAACATTCTGATACAGAGGGAAGGGGATGTGATTCAGACACTCACCCTGTCTAACATTCTGATACAGAGGGAAGGGGATGTGATTCAGACACTCACCCTGTCTAACATTCTGATACAGAGGGAAGGGGATGTGATTCAGACACTCACCCTGTCTAACATACTGATACAGAGGGAAGGGGATGTGATTCAGACACTCACCCTGTCTAACATTCTGATACAGAGGGAAGGGGATGTGATTCAGACACTCACCCTGTCTAACATACTGATACAGAGGGAAGGGGATGTGATTCAGACACTCACCCTGTCTAACATTCTGATACAGAGGGAAGGGGATGTGATCCAGACACTCACCCTGTCTAACATACTGATACAGAGGGAAGGGGATGTGATTCAGACACTCACCCTGTCTAACATTCTGATACAGAGGGAAGGGGATGTGATCCAGACACTCACCCTGTCCAGGAAACACTGGAAAAACCACTTCATAGTGTACAGGCTGGTGAACACCTCCTGTGTGTCCTGAAACAGAGGTCAATGAGCCATTACCACTCCGTGTCCGTGTGTGTGTGTGTGTGTGTGTGTACGTATGTATGTGCGTATTAAAAAATGGCAGTGGCCTTGGTTTAACAGCAGTGGTGAATCCGCCAATGTGCCCTAGGCCCCATATTAAAAGTAGAATAAAAGCCATGTTTGTCTGTCTCTATGAGTGTGTGTGTGTGTGTGTGTGTGTGTGTGTGTGTGTGTGTGTGTGTGTGTGTGTGTGTGTGTGTGTGTGTGTGTATGTGTGTGTGTGTGTGTGTGTACGTACGTATAAAAAAATGGCAGTGGCCTTGGTTTAACAGCAGTGGTGAATCCGCCAATGTGCCCTAGGCCCCATATTAAAAGCAGAATAAAAGCCATATCTGTGTGTGTATGGTTGTGTGTGTAGACAATGCATTTCTCTCTCATTCCACCACCCTTTAATCTCAACACATCAAAGGCTGCTGTGCCACTCAACTCAGTCCCCCATACCAGCTGGCTTAGGCTGTCATTCATATACCACTACCCCCTCCCCAGGCTGTGTGTGTGTGTGTGCTCTGCGGGCCTCACCAGGTGTGACTTCAGTTTGGGCATCATCTTCTTGAGGATGCGGTCATGGTGCTCCTGGAAGCGCATCAGCTTGGGGAAGCCGGGGATAAAAAACCCTAGAGGGGAGGAGATCACAGAGCATTTTTATAAAATGTAGGAAATTACTCTGGTGGTTCTCGCTGTGTGTGGGTCTGAATGGAAGGGACGGGAGATTGGGTGAGCTCAATAGATATCTGGTAAGGAGGTGTAAGGGAGGGTTCTCTAGAAATGTGTTTCTTCACGTTTTATGGGGCCCAGAAGAGACAGCCTAAGTCCTGGAAAGGTATGTGTGAGATGGGTGTGTGGGTTTTGCGTGGGCTATTGAATGACGGTCTAACACTTCGATAGGATGTTACACAGTGTGTAGTGTGTGTGTTTACCATGCATGGCGTGTTTCTGTCCAGACAGCAGTTTGACCAAAGCCCAGAAGGCATCCTCTTCATTCATATAGATGAGCAACAGAGCAGTGATCTGACTCATGCCCTGGCAGTACCCCACCTCCTATATACACACACACACACACACACACACACACACACACACACACACACACACACACTTTTATAATGTATAGACAAACATACAGTTGAAGTCGGACGTTTACACACACCGTAGCCAAATACATTTAACCTCAGTTTTTCACAATTCCTGACATTTAATCCTACTAATAATTCCCTGTCTTAGGTCAGTTAGGATCACCACTTTATTTTAAGAATGCGAAATGTCAGAATAATAGTAGAGAGAATGATTTATTTCAGCTTTTATTTCTATAATCACATTCCCTGTGGGTCAGAAGTTTACATACACTCAATTAGTATTTGGTAGCATTGCCTTTAAATTGTTTAACTTGGGTCAAACATTTCAGGAAGCCTTCCACAAGCTTCCCACAATAAGTTGGGTGAATATTGGCCCATTCCTCCTGACAGAGCAGGTGTAACTGAGTCAGGTTTGTAGGCCTCCTTGCTCACACATGCTTTTTCAGTTCTGCCCACAAACTTTTTATGGGATTGAGGTCAGGCCTTTGTGATGGCCACTCCAATACCTTGACTTTGTTGTCATTAAGCCATTTTGCCACAACTTTGGAGGTATGCTTGGGGTCATTGTCCATTTGGAAGACCCATTTGCAACCAAGCTTTAACTTCCTGACTGATGTCTTGAGATGTTGCTTCAATATATCCACATAATTTTCCTGCCTCATGATGCAATCTATTTTGTGATGTACACCAGTCCCTCCTGCAGCAAAGCACCCCCACAACATGATGCTGCCACCCCTGTGCTTCACGGTTGGGATGGTGTTCTTCAGCTTGCAAGCATCCCCCTTTTTCCTCCAAACATAACAATGGTCATTATGGCCAAACAGTTCCATTTTTGTTTCATCAGACCAGAGGACATTTCTCCAAAAAGTATGATCTTTGTCCCCATGTGCAGTTGCAAACTGTAGTCTGGCTTTTTTATGGCGGTTTTAGAGCAGTGGCTTCTTCCTTGCTGAGTGGCCTTTCAGGTTATGTCGATATCGGACTCGTTTTACTGTGGATATAGATACTTTTGTACCTGTTTCCTCCAGCATCTTCAAAAGGTCCTTTGCTGTTGTTCTGGGATTGATTTGCACTTTTCGCACCAAAGTACATTCCTCTCTAGGAAACAGTCCTGAGCGGTATGACGGCTGTGTGGTCCCATGATGTTTATACTTACGTATTATTGTTTGTACAGATGAACGTGGTACCTTCAGGCATTTGGAAATTGCAACCAAGGATGAACCAGACTTGTGGAGGTCTACTATTTATTTTCTGAGGTCTTGGCTGATTTCTTTTGATTTTCCCATGATGTCAAGCAAAGAGGCACTGAGTTTGAAGGTAGGCCTTGAAATACATTCACAGGTACACCTCCAATTGACTCAAATGATGTCAATTGGCCTATCAGAAGCTTCTAAAGCCATGACATCATTTTCTGG